>NC_136915.1:51189314-51381108 GCF_949752795.1 Hyperoodon ampullatus | reverse complement strand
GGTTATCTGTTTTATATATCGTATTGTGTATATTTTAATCCCAAACTCCTAATTTATCCCTTCCCCCCTTTTCCCTTTGGTAACCATAAGTTTGTTTTCTATGTCTGCGAACCTATTTCTGTTTTCTAAATAAGTTCATTTGTACCATTTTTGAATCGTATATACCACATCTTTATCCATTCATCTTTTGATGGACAGTTAGGTTGCTTCCATGTCTTGGCCATTGTAAATAGTGCTGCTATGTACATTGGGATGCATGTGTCTTTTTTGTTTTGTTTTTTTTGTTTGTTTGTTTTTGTTTTTTTAAATAGATCTTTATTGGAAATATCTGCTCCACAATACTGCACTAGCTTCTATCACACAACAAAGTGAATCAGCCACATGCACACATACATCCCCATATACCCTCCCCCTTGAGCCTCCCTCCCACCCTCCCTATCCCACCCCTCTAGGTCATTGCAAAGCACTGAGCTGATCTCCCTGTGCTATGCTGCTGCTTCCCACTAGCTAACTATTTTACATTTGGTAGTGTATATATGTCGATGCTACTCTCACTTTGCCCTAGCTTCCCCCTCCCCCCCCATGTCCTCAAGTGCATTCTCTATGTCTATGTCTTTATTCCTGCCCTGCCACTAGGTTCTTCAGTACCATTTTTTTTTTTAGATTCCATATATATGTATATTAGCATATAGTATTTGTTTTTCTCTTTCTGACTTACTTCACTCTGTATGACAGACTCTAGGTCCACCTCACTACAAATACTCAATTTCATTTCTTTTTATGGCTGAGTAATATTCCATTGTATATAATAGTAGGGGAATTTAACACCCCACTTGCACCAATGGACAGATCATCCAAACAGAAAATAAATAAGGAAACACAAGCTTTGGATGACACAATAGACCAGATAGATTTAATTGATATTTATAGAACATTCCACCTGAAAGTGGCAGAATACACTTCTTCTCAAGTGCACATGGAACATTCTCCAGGATAGATCACATCTTGGGTCACAAATCAAGCCTTGGAAAATTTAAGAAAATTGAAATCATATCAAGCATCTTTTCTGACCACAACGCTATGAGATTGGAAATCAATTACAGGAAAAAAAAAACTGTAAAAAACACAAATACATGGAGGCTAAACAGTGCACTACTAAATAACCAAGAGATCACTGAAGAAATCGAAGAAAAATAAAAAAATACATAGAAACAAATGACAACAAAAACACGATGACCCAAAACCTATGGGACGCAGCAAAAGCAGTTCTAAGAGGGAAGTTTATAGCAATTCAATCTCACCTCAATAAGCATGTATCTTTTCAAATTATAGTTTTCTCTGGATATATGCCCAGGAATGGGATTGCTGGATCATATGGTAACTCTATTTTTACTTATAAGGAACCTCCATACTGTTCTCCATAGTGGCTGTACCAATTTACATTCCCACCAACAGTGTAGGAGGACACCTTTTTCCACACTCTCTCCAGCACTTATTATTTGTAGACATTTTCTTTTCTCTTAAATGTTTTTTTAAATTAATTTACACTGGAGTATAGTTGCTTTACAATGTTGTGTTAGTTTCTACTGTACAGCAAAGTGAATCAGCTATATGTATACATGTATCCCCTCTTTTTTGGATTTCCTTCCCACTTAGGTCACCACAGAACACTGAGTAGAGTTCCCTGAACCTATTTGTAGAATTTTTGATGATAGCCTTTCTGACTGGTGTGAGGTGATACCTCATTGTAGTTTTGATTTTCATTTTTTTAATAATTAGCTTTGTTGAGCACATTTTCATGTGCCTGTTGGCCATCTGTATGTCTTCTTTGGAGAAATGTCTATTTAGAACTTCTGCCCATTCTTTAAATTGGGTTGTTTGTTTTTTTGATATTGAGCTGTATGAGCTGTTTGTATATTTTGGAAATTAATCCCTTGTCAGTTGCATCATTTGCAAATATTTTCTCCCATTCCATAGGTTATCTTTTTGTTTTCTTTATTGTTCCTTTGCTGTGCAAAGGCTTTTAAGTTTAACTAGGTCCCATTTGTTTATTTTTACTTTTATTTCCATTAACCTAGGAGATGGGTCCAAAAAAATATTGCTGCAATTTATGTCAAAGAGTGTTCTGCCTATGTTTTCCTCTAGGAGTTTTATAGTATCTGGTCTTATAGTTAGGTCTTTAATCCATTTTGAGTTTATTTTTGTGTATGGTGTTAGAGAATGTTCTAATTTCATTTCTTTTACATGTAGCTATCCAGTTTTCCCAACAACACTTGTTGAAGAGACTGTCTTTTCTCCATTGTATATTCTTGCCTCCTTTGTCATAGTTTAATTGACCATAGGTGTGTGGGTTTATTTCTGGGCTTTCTATCCTATTCCATTGATCTATGTTTCTGTTTTTGTCCCAGTAGCATACTATTTTGATGACTGTAGCTTTATAGTATAGTCTGAAGTCAGGGAGCCTGATTCCTCCAGCTCCATTCTTCTTTCTCAGGATTGCTTTGGCTATTTGGACTCTTTTGTGTTTTCATACAAATTTAAAAATTATTCTAGTTCTGTGAAAAATGTCATTGGTAATTTGATAGGGATTACATTGAATCTATAGATTGCCTTGGGTAGTATGGTCATTTTAACAATACTGCTAAATCTCTCTTTTAGTGAAACAAGTCTGTTTTAGAAAACAAATATGTCTTCTCCCATTTCTTAAAATGTGGACAGTACCTCTCTCTTGGGCTTTTATACATCTTAGATTAGATAATATGTTAAGGACATTAGCACAAAGACTAACTCAGTAAGTGCAAATTAAATGGTGTAATTATTATTACAGTTGTTAACAATGATTCCCTCTCCTAAGCCACAGTCAGTAGAGAGCTGTTCTCAGTGTACCCGTTTGCAACCCCTGCACCTAAAGGGTCAGATACCATCCTGGGCATGAGCAAGCCAGACAAAACTGTTCTGTGGTTGCTCATGCCTTGTAGGTATCTAACCTTTTCTGATGAACTTGATCAAAATGATCACCTCTTTCTGCTCTTGGTTCTTTCCTTTCCCAATTGAGCAAGGACATACAGGCTTTTGTAGTAGCTCTCCCCACCTCTGAGGAGAACAGCTTGTTCTAGGTATAGATCCTCAGAGAAAGTGCAATGATGGCATTCTATGTATTAATTTTTTTTAACTTTTCATTTTGAAATAATTTCAGACTTACAAAAGAGTTTCAAAATTAGAACAAAGAAAGTCTGTATTTTATTCTAATTCCCCAAATGTTAACTTTTTTTTTCCAAATAACCATTGTATAACTATCAAATTTATGAGAGGAACACTGATACAATGTTGGTATTTAATCCACAGACCTAATGCAAACGTCTCCAGTTGTCCCACAGATGTCTGTTTTTCTGGTCCGGCGTCCAACCCAGCCTCACAGGTTGTGTTTCATTGCCATATCTCCTTGATCTCCTTTAATATGGAATACTTCCTGAGTCATTCTTTGACTTGATACTAGATACACAACCTTGATACCTTTGAGGAGAACTGACTAGTCAATTTTGGGTCAGAATGTTCTTCAGTTTTCTGATATTTCCTCATGATTAAGTTCTGGTTATGCATTTCTATCAAGAATACCACTGTGGTATTCTCAGTGCATTTTAACAGGAGGCACATGATGTCCATCTGCACCGTACTGGTGATAACTGTGGTCCCTTGGTCCAGCTGTCTTCAAAGTGGAGTTACTGTGGAAACATATAAATATTCTGTTTCTCACATTATTTTGCTCACTAATTTTAGAATCTATTTCAGTTTTTTGCCTGAAATAGTTATTATCTTGCTGATTGTGAAATCATTCTTTTCTATTTCCCTCATATCTTACACACTTACTAGTTGGATCTACTCTAACAAGATTTCCCTTCTCTTCATTCATTCATTCATCCATTCATTCTTTCATTCATATATTCATTTATTAATATCAGTATGAGCTCATTGACTCTTATTTTAGTCTTTGGTTACAATTTATTACATTCACTCTTTTGTGGCTAACATTATCCTAGACTTGGCCATCTGGAGCCATTTCAAGTTGGCTCTTGAATCCTTTTGACGTATTCTTACATCTTGCATTGTTTTGTTTTCTGAGGGTTATTTTGAGGTTGTTCTGTAACAGATCAAGAAAATAAAGCCTCTCTGATCCACCTCAGTGAATTTAAGCAACTCTGTTGGTAACCCTTCCCTTCCAACGACCGTGATTTAGCTGTGCCCACATGCTACTCTGTATAACTTTTATGTAGGTGTTATCTAGATGGTGTTTGTGTGTACATCTGATTTTTTTCAATTACTCCTATGTGGTCTGCCATTACTGCCTCTCCACTGGTAGTTTCTTTGAAACCCAACAACACAATTCCCTATGGCCTCTTGGGCTCTAAACCACGCTCTTTCTGCGTCATTCCTGCACTGGATTCTATTTAATTAACATTTGATTTTGCATTGCAAGACCCTGATATACATTAGGAGGTCACCACCGAGCCATTTATCTTTTAAAGTAACTGGGCTGGTTATTTTTTTAAAGTTCCATCGGGTTAAAACAGTTAGCAATTTTTCTCCTCCCAGTGTCCCTTCATCCTGAACCAGACGGATAATAGATCAGTGTAGGTTCAGATGCATTACAACATTAGTCATCAATTAGGTTTAAACCAGCACTGTAATATATCATTTATCTTGCCTGCCATGGTTCTTTTGAACATTTAATTTTTTAAGGCCTCTTAGGGTTTTTTTTTTTTTTCTTTCTAACTGGCCTCCTGCCTCTCTCCTTTGTCTCTGACACAGTCATCTCCTTAAGGAACAATAAAAATTAGATTTGTTTGACCTGCTCTCAGGGTTCGTTTCAGCAAGATGGATTTTAATAGCTTTGACTGGTTGGGCAGACAGCTTTTATGTAATATTCCAGACATTTACGCACTGTCTTCACTGAGCCCTGAGCAGGTGTGTATGTGAGAGGATGTGTCTGGGTGCCACTAAAGAGCTGCTTGCTATTCCTTCCACATCAAATAATCCTCTGGGAAACTGCTTCGTCCTAGATGCGGTGGTCATCTCATTAAGAGCTCAAGTTATTGGCATGTCTTTCTCCTCCTAATAACTTTTTTCTAATCTCCTGCATTCAGCATTTATTGCATTGTTAATGTTAAAAGGATGTTCTTTGTTCAATGGGGTCTTTCTAAATTGACTTGGGTTGTAATGGGGTCTCTCGATTTTTTCTAGGTGTGCAACACCTTCCCGTGAATATTCTAATTCAGGGATGGGTTGTCTTCTCATTGCAAGGTGGATCGAGGTCATGGCAAGAGCAAGAGTTTTGAGGCCACATGAGCTAGGGTTTGAATTGTGACCCAGCCCTTTATTAGGTGAGCTGTTCTCTGATTCGAGCCAGGGATCCTATCTTCCTGAGTCTCAGTGTCCACCCTGCTAGAATAATGATATTACCTACATCACAATATGTGACCAGTTTTCAGTGAAAGTGTGCAAGACTTGGAATGTCTGACACAAGGTCGGGGATTTTTTCTTAGTACCACTAAATTTAGCTTTTTCTGTGCAAGGTAAAGATAGTAATATTTATTCAATATTCATACCATGAATATTTACTGAATATAAACTTGGTACCAGCACTCTTCTAAGCAGGGGAAGCAACAGTGAACAAAATAGACAAAGATTTAGGGCCTTGTGGAGGTTAAATTCTTGTGGAGGAGACTGATAGTAGACAAGGTAAATAAGTTAAAATATATGGTATGTTAGATAGTGCTAAGCACTACAGAGAAAATGATTGAAAGGATTAAATAAGGTAGCATACAAAATTTTCCTAGCCAGTGCCTGGCACATACTCAATAGTCCATTAATAGTAGTCATTCATATCAATCATTTATTCATTATTTCACACATTTATTTAACATTTCTTGAAACCACACTTCAAGCTAGGCACAGATGTTGTAATTTGGGGTACTACTGGAACTTTTAGGCATTAAATTCATTTATTCATTCTTACATCTCTTGAGCTCCTATGCTACAAGGCATTTTGCTAAGTGCTGGAATCTAGAGATGAATAAAGTAGGTCCTTGTCCTCAAGTTACTCAGAGTCTAATGGAGTCTTAACTATGACAGAAGCCAAAGAGACAAGAGGAGAAATTCGACAGGGGCCTAGAAGGAGATTGGATTTGGAAAGGCAACGTAGAAGAAAGGATGGAAGCAGGTTGAGATTTCTAGCTTGCTTTGGTCAGGCTTCTGGTACAACTTGCAATTTCTTGATGCTGATGCTAATGTCTGGGCTCCTGGATAACCCCCTCCAGCTTCTCAGGTCTTTCTCTGAAGCCATCTCTGAAGCTTATCAATATCTGGGTATAAGAACAGAGAGTAGATGTGAGGTGGGATTCTAACCCAAGTGCTCTGCTGTTAGACAAGCCCTCAGGCTTCTGTTGAAAGAAGAGCTGTAAACTACAGGTTGAATGAAAGTTTCTGCTGCTGGGGGAAAAAATATCACTGAGGAAAATGAGTACAGTTAATTGAGATTTTTTTTAACCATATTTTAGTATATTGAAATGACCCAGTTTTAATCTTAACCCTATCAAGAATTTGTTGTTTGTATGTGGGCTCTGAAAAATGCAGGGGTTAGATTAAACTTCTGTCTCTGAAAATAATCCTATGAAATGAGTTAATTTAATCCCTTTATGTTCATTCATGTAGTTATTCATCTAACTATCCACTTATTCATTCTTTTATTCATCCGACTAGGTTTTTGAGCATCTTTTCTGCTAGGCACTGTGCTGCACGCCACAATACAGTAAAACATTGTTCCAGTCTCAAAAAGCTGACACTCTGGATAGCATTTTTCAGAGATTATTTAAATTCTCTTTTACTTTACTAGATATAATAAGTTAAAAAAAATAACAGTAACAATCCTTCCTCAACGTTACTATATAGGACAATAACACTGTGAATGAGACAGGACAAGTATTAGCCCCCTTTGTTCCCATTCTACAGGGAAAGAAATCAAGACACTGAGAACTCTAGTGGGAGTAGCAGAGAGTCATTACACACCAGGAACTAGCATGGTTGCTAGTACTGATAATACAGTAGTGAACAAGTAAGGTGATCAACCATCCAGATTTGCCTGACACTGTGTTTAGTTTTAAAACTGAAAGTTCTGGTGATCCCCTGAACCAGGGCAGGTGATCCCCTAAGTTGTCCTATAAATTTGCTTCTTCATCACAGGACGCTAAGGTGTCACGCCAGGAACGTGAAATAAAGTTCAGTATGATTTTGTTGATTTGGATTTTTAAAAAATGGAAATCTGAAAAGAAACATTTAATTTCTTTCCCCAGAGACCTGAAATGTGTTTAGTTCTTTTCCTCATGAACCCCCAATTTAGATAGCGGTTGAACAGATAGGAGAAATCTGCTTCATGGAGAAACCAGTGATAAGAGAAGACATTGATATTAATACGTTGCAAGTGACCAGCTTAGGCTCCTTCCCTTCACTGCCTGAGTGTTGAATAATGAGCGCAGGGACCATAGGCTGTTCTTTGAAAGGTGTATTAATTCGGGTATCTTTGATGGATAGTTTTACTTTGGGGCATGGGGATTGGTGGGGAGGCAAAATTCCCTGAATGCTATCAGCCCTGAATGAATCACTTTACATTCCATACAACTCTACCCTTCTTGGAGTAGAGAGCCCCCTGCTTCTAGTTACTTTTTTGTTTTTCCTTATTAGTTATCTATTTTATTTTATTTTATTATTATTTTTTAACATCTTTATTGGAGTATAATTGCTTTACAATGGTGTGTGAGTTTCTGCTCTATAACAAAGTGAATCAGCATATCCCCGTGTCTCCTCCCTCTTGTGTCTCCCTACCTCCCACCCTCCCTATCCCAACCCTCTAGAGATAGCATTATAATGCAGGTCATTTCATGGAATAAAGAGAATGGTGGATTGGGGATCAGGGAAAGCTCAAACCCTTCATACAATGTGAAGCTTTAGGCTAGTGCATTTCTCTCCTGAGGTCTCAACATTTCCACCTGAAAAGTGGCACAACCACACCTGCCTTTCTGGAGAGGCCAAGAAATAAAGAGGTACCTCCGCCTCTTGCAAAGTGTCCTGAAATCTAGGAAGGGAGGTCCAGGTGACCATTATTCCATGAGACTATTCTGTTTTAATCAACAAATAATCCTGGCCCTGGTGCTAAATCATGGGTTACCCTGGGCAAATTGCTTACCTTTTCTGGTTTGTTTCCTTACCTGAAAACCGGGGGATTTCTGTCCTATAACAAAGGGTTGTCGTAAGGATTAGAGATAACATTAAGTAAGGCCCCCAGTGCAGCACCAGACCCTGGGTAAGATGAATAAGACATTCAGAGACCTTGCATTTGACCCAAAAGTTGTTTAAGCTGTTACTATATGAAACAACTATTTTCATCAAAATTGTACTCATGTTGATCCAAAAATTTGTTTTCTGGAGCAAATTCTATTGAGCCAGTTTATAATTTTGATTGAATTTCTGTACAGCACAATTCACTATTTCTGACTGTCCCACTGAAATTTTTTTATTTTATTTATTTATTTTTGGCTGTGTTGGGTCTTCGTTGCTGTGCGCGGGCTTTCTCTAGTTGTGGTTAGCGGGGGCTACTCTTAGTTGTGATGCACGGGCTTCCCATTGCGGTGGCTTCTCTTGTTGTGGAGCACGGGCTCTAGGTGCGCGGGCCTCAGTAGTTGTGGCATGCGGGCTCAGTAGTTGTGGTGCACAGGCTTAGTTGCTCCGCAGCATGTGGGATCTTCCCGGACCAGGGCTTGAACCCATGTCCCCTGCTTTGGCAGGCAGATTCTTAACCACTGTGTCACCAGGGAAGCCCCCACTGAAATTTTATTAGAATCTAATATTTCTTTGTGAATTGTAAAATGAATATTATATTAATTAGTCTTTTTTTCCATGTTCAGTTGAACTGATTATAGCTTCTGCCACTGCCAATTTACTTTTGTGAACATTAATTCTATAAAATTCAGTTTGAAAATCTTATTTAAGAAGAGTTGATATTTCTGTTAACTGGTAGTCAATAACACATTATACTATGTGTGGTTTTATCATTATCAACTTTGTTTTGTGCCAAGTACTTCTACCAGTAATGTTCATTAAGAATCAACCAGCAATTGAACATAAAAGATGGAGAAGATCAACGGTACCTGTATTTTCTTTCTTAAAAGCATAGGAGAAAGAGCATTAGTATAGCAAACAGATAGTGCCATATGAGTCAGAGTCAAAATGATGGGGTCAACACATCTGACTTCGATCCTGATCCCTCCCTCACCCCACCTTGCCAGGACTGAGCTCCTGAATTTGGCCTTTGCCTGAGCCCCAACTGAGCTCGCCTTATTCTTTGAACGTGAAGTATTGGAGCAAAGCTACACTGAAGGGCTTTGTAGCCTTGTTAGTTTTCCCCAGTCACTTCATGCTCAGCGCTAGCCTCCTCTTCCCCCCACACCAGCTCAGCCCAGCAGGGATTGCACCTGGGTCTGCAAAAAAACTTGTCTTAGAACAAAATCTTGTTTTGGACAATAATTTGTCTTGAGGAGTAAAAGAGATAGCGTCGATAATGAATTTCAGTATGATGCCTGCCATGGTGGCACTTAATATGTAGAAATTTGTTCCTCTACCCTTGAACACTGGCTTCTTCCTTCCTTTGGGGGAGAGTATGGCCGAATAGAGGGGCATGGGCTTTGGAATAGATTGAGCTGGGTTCTCCTATTTTTAGCTGTGGGTTCTTCTATGAGTTATTTGGTTTCTTTGAGCCTCAGTTTCATTAGCAGTAAAATGGGAGAAAAATATTGCTTACATCTTAACATTATTGTGGAAATTAAATGACAGTGTGTATGAAATATTCATCAAGGCACTGGGAATACATGATAAATACAAGCACCTGTCTGCATACAGTTTAGGGAGGGACCCGGACTGTAGCAAATAATGATCGAATTGATAAATTATTACAATCATGATGACTGTAGTAGACTGTAGAAAGAGGTGCTATAAGGGCAAATAGCAAGAAAATCTCATCTCATTGAAGGTTGGTTGGTAGTATCACTGAAACCGTGGTACACATGATGATTATGCCATGTTTTCCTATGTATGAATGTGTGCGTGTGTGTGTGTGTGTGTTTGTGTAAGCAGTGATTATAAGTAGGGTCTTTGGAATTAGGCAGACATGAGCTTGAATCCTGGCTCTTCCACTTATAAGTAAATTTTGGCAAAGTACAAATTTTCTAAATCTCAGTTCCTCATCTATAAAGTGAGGATCATAACATATTTACCACGTAGAGCTGTTCTTATGATTGTCCTCCTCTTGCTCCTCATCTCTAACCTTTATTGAGTGCTTTCTATGTGTGGGGTACCGTATGCTTAGTAACCCCATGAAATTGGGACTATTAATGTCCTGAGGAAACTGAGGCAACCAGAAGTTAGGCAATTTGTCCAGGGTTATACGCTCATAAGTGAGGGACTAAGGTGGAATTTCAACCTAGAAATCTAGTTCATAAGGCCATGTGCTTTGCACACTCTGGTCATATGGAGAGTTAGCCCAATATCTGGGTGTTCTTCTTGCTGTGATTCTTTATCATCGGGCTTGTCTTCTCCGACAAGGACATAGGAATGTGTGTTCCTCCCATCCATCTTCTCAAGACCTCTAGCTGACGGTAGCTGTTCTATAAGTGCACCCTGAATAGATGTAGGTAGGTAGTTAGAAGTGGGAAGGGATTAAAGACCCACACCTCTCCCTAGCACCTTCAGAAAGGCTTTCAACACCCTTGACTGCTATGTGCTCTGACAAATGCATCAAATATGGTTCCCTTCCAGCTGCTCACTCCATCCATTTCTGGAGAGATGCCAGCACCTATTTGATCAGCTTTGAGCAGCAGTGAGGTAGTTAAGGCTGAGCAGGGTGCAGTCGGCGGAGAAAAAGGTAAATATTTTATAGACTCTATGGTAAGTAATGTACACATTCAGAGAAACAAGGCGAATCTTTCATAGACCTCAGCCCTTGTTAAGTCTGCAATTAAATGCTGGTGCTGGAAGAAATAAAAGCTAGCCTTAAATCTCCCTACCTTACGGAGAGTCAAAGGCCTGCCCTTAAGCTCTGGATAAGGAGTTCAGTCTCTGTTCCATGCTGCTGAATTGCTCAAATTGCAGTATCTTTCCTCAAAGAAGAAAGGTCCTTTCCTTATCCCAAGGCCATATATAAAGGCATATATTCACAAACGTTTCTTTACTTACATTTATATTTTTTTATATTATTTATTTGTATTAAGTGTATACTGTGAGCTAGATTCCTCCACATTGGAGATTTTAGTCCTCACATCAGTTCCAGTGAGATGCATGGAGTAGGTTTATATAAATATTTGGTATTTCATTTCTATTTGTTGGGGGTCTGTCTTGTGCCAGATCCTCTTCTTGGTAGTGGGTACCAAGGCTAGAAGAGGCTAGAAAACTCACCAATTAATCATGTTTTATGGGAGGACACTCAGTTTACCAACACAAAAGGGAATGATTTGGACAGAGGAGAACAATCATTATTCAGATGCTTAGTTGCCTGTCCTACTGGGGTCTGAGCTAATGGTAGAAGATAATATCACAGAACTAGGCTCCCTGGTAGCAGTGGGGATGATAGATTCCTCAAATAGTAGGGGTCACTTGGTGGCACATATTCTGGGTATAGGTTTGCCTTTTCTACTTGCAAGTCTTTGGCCAGGACCACCATCCAAAGATTACAGAGTGTTCAATCCATTAATAAGAGAGTCTACTGTGCTTAATATCACATTACACCAGGGAATCCACTTTACAGCAAAGGACATAAGGCGTGACATATGATGAGGTCCATGGGTCCTATCATATATTGTATAATCCACAAGCTGCCCCTGATAGAGTGATGGAATGGCCTTTTGAAGAAGCGTCTGAAGTACCAGGCTTGAAATGGCACCTTGCAAAGATGGGCACTATCTTCCAGGATGCAGGAAACATGTTAAATCAATGACCACTATATGGTGCTGTGTCCCCAGTAGGTAGAATTCGGGGTCCAGGAACAAAGGAGTAGAAGTAAGAGTGTCTTGTCTACCATGGCTCCTAGCAATCCACCTGGAGAATCTGTGTTTTAATCCCCACAGCTCTGGACTTTGTGGATTTAGAGGCACTGGCTCCCAAAAGAATACTTCCACCAGGATGCACTCTAAGAATCCCAATAAATTTTAATCTATCTCTACCTCCTGGTCATCTTGGGCTTTTTATGTCAAAAGACCATCAGGCAAGGAAAGGAATCACCACTTAGAGTTCATTGATTCTGATCATCAGCAGGATGATGATCCAGCAGGAGGTGGGGCTGCTATTATACAATGGGGGCATGGAGGGATTGGTTTGACACCCAGGGGGATCACGGGGGCATTTTCTGGTACTCCAGTGACAAATTTTAATAGTAAATGGACAGGAAGGACATGATGACCAGGGCAAATCTGTTGCCTCCAGGAGACCAACTGCAGTGGCAGGGACTAGTTCATCCCACTGATTTTCCTCTCATAAGTTTCACTGGGAAAAGAAAACAGGCTCCGAGAGGAGCTATTCAGTTAAGTTGAACTTATTATTCAAAGCAAGTAGAGCTGAGTGGTACCACTGTAGTGCTGTACCCCCAGATCAGCCACTCATTCTCCCAGCTGTCAGGTGTCTGATGAGCTCCTAAGCTGGTGAATTTTTGGAGGGGCATGGGACAATGGGCTGGGTGTAAGAAGGAAGACACCTAATCAATCTCCAGTCTCGTCCCCATGATGCAAGAATGTGGGGGAGGAAACAGCCACCACTTGAAAGATTCATTGAATGTGGATTAATCAATTACCTCTGTTTAACAAAGAAACCCAGGATGTGGGATGGTGTGGGTGTAGGAGGTTGAATCACCAAAATTCACAGAGTAGACTTGCAGTAGAGGTGGGATTTGAGCTCAATGATTTTATTTTATTTTATTTATTTTTTTATTGAAGTATGGTTGCTGTACAATATTATATATGTTACAGGTATACAATATAGTGATTCACAATTTTTAAAGGTTATACTTCATTTATAGTTTTTATACAACATTGACTGTATTCCCTGTGTTGTACAATATATCCTTGTAACTTATTTTATACATAATAGTTTGTACCTCTTAATCCCCTATACCTGTATAGCCCCTCCCCCTTTCCCTCACCCTACTAGTAGCTGCTAGTTTGTTCTCTATATCTGTGGGTCTGTTTCTTTTTTGTTATATTCACTAGTTTGTTGTATGTTTTAGATTCCACATATAAGTGATATCATACAGAATTTGTCTTTCTCTGTCTGACTTATACTTAGCCTAATACTCTCCAAGTCCATCCATGTTGTTGCAAATGGCAAAATATCATTCCTTTTTATGGCTGAGTAGTATTCTGTTGTATATATATCCATTGTATATTCAGATTCTTTATCCATTCATCTGCTGATGGACACTTAGGTTGCTTCCATATCTTGGCAATTGTAAATAATGCTGCTATGAACATTGGGGTTCATGTATTTTTTTGAATTAATGTTTTTGTTTTTTTCAGATATATACCCAGGAGTGGAATTGCTGGGTCATATTTTAGTTCTATTTTTAGTTTTTTGAGAAACCTTCATACTGTTTTCCATAGTGGCTGCACCAATTTACATTCCCATCAACAGTGTTCGAGGATTCCCTTTTCTTCAAAACAATTGTTATTTGTGGGTTGTTTGATGATAGCCATTCTGACAGATATGAGGTGATATCTTATTGTGGTTTTGATTTGCATTTCCCTGATGATTAGTGATGTTGGCCATCTTTTTCATGTGCCCATTTGCCATCTACATGTCCTCTTTGGAAAAAAAGTCTTTTCAGGTCTTCTGCCAATTTTTTAATCAGGTTGTTTGTTTTTTTGATGTTGAGTTGTATTAGCTGTTTATATATTTTGGATATTAATCCCTTTTTGGTCATATCATTTGCAAATATTTTCTGCCGTACAGTAGATTGTCTTTTCATTTTGTCTATGGTTTTCTTTGCTCTGCAAAGTTTAAGCTTCATTAGGTCCCATTTGTTTATTTTTGCTTTTATTTCCTTTGCTTTAAAGGACAGATCCAAAAAAAATTACTATGGTTTCTGTCAGTGTTCTGCCTATGTTTCCCTCTAGGAATTGTATGATTTCCAGTCTTACATTAGGTCTTTAATCCATTTTGAGTTTATTTTTGTATATGGTGTTAGAGAATGTTCTAATTTCATTCCTTTACATGTAGCTGTCCAGTTTTCCCAACACCACTTGAAAAGACTATCTTTTCCCCATTGTATATTCTTGCCTCCTTTGTCATAAATTAATTGACCATAAGTGTGTGGGTTTATTTCTGGGCTTTCTATTCTGTTCTATTGATCTATGTATCTGTTCTTGTGCCAATATCATACTGTTTTGATTACTGTAGCTTTGTAGTATAGTCTGAAGTCCAGAAGCATGATTCCTCCAGTTCTGTTCTTATTTCTCAAAGTTGTTTTGGCTATTCAGGGTCTTTTGTTTCCATTCAAATTTTAAAATTATTTGTTCTAGTTCTGTTAAAAATACCCTTGGTGTTTTGATAGGTATTGCATTGAATCTGTAGATTGCCTTGAATCTATAGATTGCATTGAATCTGTAGTATGGTCATTTTAACAATAACAATTCTTCCAATCCAAGAACATGGTACATCTTTCCATCTGTTTGTACTGTAGGTCTTTTACCTCCTTAGGTAGGTTTATTCATAGGTATTTTATTCTTTTTGCTGTGATTGTAAATGGGATCGTTTCCTTAATTTCTCTTTCCAATAATTTGTTGTTAGTGTATAGCAATGCAACAGATTTCTGTATATTAATTTTGTATCCAACAATTTTACATAAATCATTAATGACCTCTACTAGTTTTCTGGTAGTGTATTTAGGATTTTCTATGTATAGTATCATGTCATCTGCAAACAGTCACAGTTTTACTTCTTCCTTTCCAATTTGGATTCCTTTTTATTTCTTTTTCTTGTCTGATTATTGTGGCTAGAACTTCCAATACTATGTTGAATAAAAGTGGTGAGAGTGGGTATCCTTGTCTTGTGCCTGATCTTAGAGGAAGTGCTTTCAGCTTTTCACCATTGAGTATGATGTTAGCTGTGGGCTTGTCATATATGGCTTTTATTATGTTGAGGTATGTTCCCTCTATACCTGATTTCTGGAGAGTTTTATCATAAATGGATGTTGAATTTTGTCAAAAGCTTTTTCTGTATCTGTTGAGATGATCATATGGTTTTTATTTTTCAATTTGTTAATGTGGTGTTTCACACTGAATGATTTGTGGATATTGAAAAATCCTGTATCCCTGGGATAAATCCCACTTGATCGTGGTGTATGATCCTTTTAATGTGTTGTTGGATTCTGTTTTCTGGTATTTTGTTGAGGAGTTTTGCATCTATGTTGATCAGTGATATTGGTCTGTACTTTTCTTTTTTTGTAGTATCTGTGTGGTTTTGGTATCAGGGTGTTTGTGGCCTTGTAGAATGAGTTTGGGAGTGTTCCTCCCTCTGCAATTTTTTGGAAGAGTTTGAGAAGGATGGGTGTTAACACTTCTCTAAATGTTTGGTAGAATTCATCTGTGAAGCCATCTGGTTCTGGACCTTTGTTTGTTGGGAGTCTTTTTTATTACTGATTCAATTTCATTACTGATAATTGGTCTGTTCGTATTTTAGATTGTACATTTTTCTAAGAATCTGTCCATGTTGTCTAGGCTGTTCATTTTATTGGCATATAGTTGTTCATAGTAGTCTCATGGTCTTTTGTATTTCTGTAGTGTGGGTGGTAACTTTTCCTTTTACATTTCTGATTTTATTGATTTGGGCCCTCTCCCTTTTTTTCTTGAGTCTGGCTAAAGGCTTATCACTTTTGTTTATCTTTTCAAGGAACTAGCTTTTAGTTTCATTGATATTTTCTTTTTTTTTAATTCTCTATTTCACTTATTTCTGCTCTGATTTTTATGATTTCTTTTCTCTTACTAACTTTGAGTTTTGTTTGTTCTTCTTTCTCTAGTTCTTTAGGTGTAAGTTTAGGTTGTTATTTGAGATTTTTGTTTTCTGAGGTAAGCTTGTATCTTTATAAACTTCTCTCTTAGAACTGCTTTTGATGCATCCCATGGATTTTGGATTATTGTGTTTTCGTTTTCCTTTGTCTCCAAGTGTTTTTTTTTTGTTTGTTTGTTTTTTTGCGGTATGCGGGCCTCTCACTGCTATGGCCTCTCCCGTTGCAGAGCACAGGCTCCGGACGCGCAGGCTCAGTGGCCGTGGCTCACGGGCCTAGCCACTCCAAGGCATGTGGGATCTTCCCGGACCGGGGCACGAACCCGTGTCCCCTGCATCGGCAGGCGGACTCCCAACCACTGCACCACCAGGGAAGCCCTCCAAGTGTTTTTTGATTTCCTCTTTAGTTTCTTCATTGATCCATTGATTATTTAGTAGCATACTGTTTCGCCTCCACATGTTTGTGTTTGTTGCATTTTTTTTTTCTTGTAGTTGATTTCTAGTCTCATAACGTTGTGGTCAGAAAAGATGTTTGATTTTGTTTCAATTTTTAAAAATTTACCAAGGCTTGTTTTGTGGCTTAGCATGTGATCTATTCTGGAGAATCTTCCCTGTGCACTTGAAAAGAATGTGTATTCTGCTGCTTTCAGATGGAATATCTGGATTCCTTTTACTTTTTTTGTGTGTATATCTATATATATTAATTAAGTCAATCTCAATCTGATCTAATGTGTCATTTAAGGTCAGTGTTTTCCTATTGACTTTCTACCTGTATGATCTGTCCATTGATGTAAGTGAAGTGTTAAAGTCTCCTACTGTTATTGTGTTACTGTCGATTTCTCCCTTTATGTCTGCTAATATTTGCCTTACATATTGAGGTGCTCCTGTGTTGGGTGCTTATATATTTACAATTATATATCTTCTTCCTGGATTGATCCCTTGATCATTATGTAGTGTCCTTCTTTGTCTCTTGTAGCAGTCTCTATTTTAAAGTCTATTTTGTCTGATATAAGTATCGCAACTTGGGCTTTCTTTTGACTTCCATTTGCATGGAATACCTCTTTCCATCTCCTCACTTTCAGTCTGTGTATGTCTGTAGATCTGAAGTGACTCTCCTATAGGCAGCATATACACATGTCTTATTTTTGTATCCGTTCAGCCACTCTATGTCTTTTGATTAGAGCATTTAGTCCATTTACATTTGATGTAATTATTGATATGTATGTTTTTATCACCATTTTTTTAACTGTTTTGAGGTTGTTTTTGTAGAACTTTTTTTCCCTTCTTATTTTGTTCTCTTCTCTCATGATTTGATGACTATCTTTAGTGTTATATCTGGATTCCTTTTTCTTTTTTGTAAGTATGTCTATTATAGGTTTCTGGTTTGTGGTTAGCAGAGGTTTTTATATAGCCATCTATATAGATACATGATTGTTTTAAGTTGCTGATCTCTTAATTTCAAATGCATTTTAAAAACCCTGCATTTGTACTCACCTCCCCTCATGATTACTTCTTTTGGTATCATATTTTACATGTAACTTGTGTATCCCTTAACTGATTATTGTGGATATAGATTATTTTTCTACTTTTGTTTTTTAACCTTCCTATTAGCTTTGTTTGTAGACAATTTGCTATCTTTACTGTATGTTTGCCTTTACTGATGAGCTTTTTCATTTTGTAATTTTCACGTTTCTAGTTGTGGCCTTTTCTTTTTCACTTAGAGAAGTTCCTTTAATATTTCTTGTAAAGCTAGTTTGGTGGTGCTGAACTCTTTTAGCTTTTGCTTGTCTGTAAAGCTTTTGATCTCTCCATCAAATCTGAATGAGAGCCTTGCTGGGTAGAGTATTCTAGATTGTAGGTTTTTCCCTTCCATCACTTTGAATATATCATGCCACTCCCTTCTGGCCTGCACAGTTTCTGCTGAAAAGTCAGCTGATTGTCTTCTGGGAGTTCCCTTGTATGTTATTTGTTGCTTTTCCCTTGCTGCTTTTAAGATTCTCTTTTTACCTTTAAGTTTTGACATTTTGATTACATTATGTGTTTGTGTGTTCCTCTTTGGCTTAATCCTGTAGGGGACTCTCTGCACTTCCTAGACTTGGATGACTGTTTCCTTTTCCAGGTTAGGGAAGTTTTCAGCTATTTGTTTTGTTTTTTTGTTTTTTGTTTTGCCGTGTCACACAGCTTACGAAATCTTAGTTCCCCAACCAGAGATTGAACCCAGGCCCCTGGCAGTGAGAGTGTTGAGTCCTAACCACAGGACTGCCAGAGAATTCTCAGGAAGTTTTTAGTCATTGTCTATTAAAATATGTTCTCAGCCTG
This sequence comes from Hyperoodon ampullatus, assembly GCF_949752795.1. NCBI lineage: Eukaryota > Metazoa > Chordata > Mammalia > Artiodactyla > Ziphiidae > Hyperoodon > Hyperoodon ampullatus. Next base: position 51,362,700 of record NC_136915.1, on the reverse strand, counting down.
TTTCTCTCTCTTCTCCTTCTGCAACCCCATATAATATGAATATTAGTGTGCTTAATGTTGTCCCAGAGGTCACTTAAGCTGTCCTCATTTCTTTTCATTCTTTTTTCTTTTCTTCTGTAGAGCAGCAGTGATTTCCACTACTCTGTCTTCTAGCTCCCTGATCCATTCCTCTGTATCATTTAGTATACTGTTGATTCCTTCTAGTGTATTTTTCCTTTCAGTTATTTTATTCTTCATCTCTGTTTGGTTGTTCTTTATCTTTTCTAACTCTTTGCTAAAAAATTCTAAATTCTCATTCTGTGCATCTGTTCTTCTCCTGAGTTCTTTGATCATCTTTATGATTGCTACCCTGAACTCTTTCTTGGGTAGATTGTCTGTCTCCACTTCACTTACTTCTTCTTCTGGCATTTTGTCTTGTTCCTTCATCTGGAATATGTTACTCTGTCACCTCATTTTGCCTAAGTTGCTGTTTGTATTTTTAGGTATCTGGTAGGTTAATTACATTTCCCAGGCTTGGAGAGGTGGCCTTCCATAGGAGATAGCCTATGCGTCCCAGCAGTGCACTCCCCTCTTGTTACCTAAGCTATGTGCTCTAGGGGTTCCCCCGTGAGGGCTTCATGGGTCCTTCTGTTGTGTTGGGCTGACTATGTAAACAGTCTGGTAGGCTTGGTTGGCCTCCATTCTGGTTGGTTGCCAGGCCTTGCTTTATGCAGAGGCTGCCAGCTGCTTGTTGGCAGGGCCGGGTCGCAAGGTGGCTGACTGCAGAACCCCAGGAGGCCCCGGGGCTAGTGCTGGCTCACTGGTGGGTGGAGTCAGGGTTCAGAAGACTCTGCAGCTGTTGCCCACCCACTGGTGGGTGAAGCCAGGTCCTAGGGTTAATGCCAGACAGATCTGCTGTCAGGCAGAGCCAGGTCTATGAGTCTGGTTGCAGGGCCCAGGAATCCCTGGTGTCAGATCTGGTGGGGGTGTGGGGCTGGCTCTTGATGCAGTTGGATATGGGGTTTGGGGTGTCTCAAAGCTTGTGTTGGCCTGCTAGTGGGCAGGGCCATGGCCCAGCTGGTTCCCGGGCAGGGTCTGCTCTGCTGTCAGCAGGCTGGGTCCGCAGGCTGCCAGATTGTGGTTTTCTTGCATCTGGTGTCTGCCCTCTGGTGAGTGAGGCTGGTCCAGAGCCTGGAGCAGGCTTCCTGGAGGGCAGAGCCAGGGCTCAGGAGATTCTGGAGCTGGTGGCTGCCCAGTGGTGGGTAGAGCTTGGTCCTGGGACCTCTGGTGGGCAGGGCCTTGTCCAGAGGCAGGTGTGGGCTCAGAAGATCTTTAGGCAGCCTGTCTGCTGATGGGTGAGGCTGTGTCCCTGCCCAGTTAGTTGCTTAGCCTGAGGAGTCCCAGCACTGGCACTTACAGGCTGTTGGGTTGGAGCTAGGTCTTGGCATTAATGATCTAAGGGAGGATTCCACAATGGTGCCCACCAGCACCATCATCCACATTATAGAAAGAGTTCCCAGGAATGGCTGCCACTAGTGTCTATGTCCCGAAGGTGAGCCATAGCTGACCCCCCGTCTCCAAGAGACTGTCCAAGACCAGCAGGTAGGTCTGGCCCAGGCTCCTATCAAATTACTGCTTTCGCCCTGAGTCCCAGAGTGTGTGAGATTTTGTATGTGCCCTTAAGAGTGAAGTCTCTATTTCCCCCAGTCCTGTGGGACTCCTGAAACTAAGGCCCACTAGACTTCAAAGCCAAATGCCCTGGAGACTCATCTTCCCAGGAGCCCTGGGCTGGGGAGCCTGACGTGGGGCTCAGAACTCACTCCTCTGGGAGAGCATCTGTGATATAATTATTCTCCAGTTTGTGGGTCACCCACCTGGGAGTATGGGACTTGACTGTATCATGAGTCTGCCCCTCCTACCCATCTTGTTGTGGTTCCTTCTTTATGTCTTTAGCTGTAGAAGATCTTTTCTAGTAGGTTCCAGTCTTTTTCATCAATGGTTGTTCTGCAAATAGTTGTGATTTTGGTGTGTTCATGAGAAGAGGTAAGCTCAGCATCTTTCTATTCCACCATTTGGCTGCTCTCCCTTGAAGCTCAAAGATTTTAATTCAAGGCCAAAAGTCCTTCTGTCATCCCAGAAGGGTTTTTTTAGGCTTCTAGTCTTAAATTCTGGTTTTGCAATGGAGGACTCTGAGGCTCTGGTAGGCTAAATGACATGTCCAAGACCTACAACAGGTCTTCTGACTCAGAGACCCAGATTCATTCTGCAACACCATTTTCAGTGCAATACAACATGCCAAAACATGAGCTAGGTGGCCTTTGAGGTACCTTTTGAGGAATCGAGCTGTCAGAAACTGTCCCTTTACTAGTCACAAAGATCTGTCCATTTTCCAAGCAGGGCTCCTTCAATTGCACGTACTTCTTTGCATACTACTAAGAGTTATTGAGGACTTTAGCTCAGGTCAGTCCATGGCATATGGCTAGCACAATGTGGACGCTTAATAAATGTTTGTCAGTTGAATGAAGGTAACCATCCTGATTAAAGCAGGCCAAGTGGGTTTGGGAAAAACAGAATGGCCTTATGTCTGAGAACATGGGCTTTGGCATTAGATACCTCTGGATTCAAATCCAGGTTTAAGAACATTTGCTGGCTGGTTGACTTTCGGTAAGTTACAATCTCTTTGAGTCTTAGTTTCCTCATCTGTAAAATAAAGGATAATAATACCTACCACAGAGAACTGCTGAATTATTAAATGGTATAGCAAACACACAGGGCTTGGCACATGGAAGTGTTCAGTCAAGATGAGATATTACTAGCTACTCTTTGGCTTGAATCTTGACTTTCTCTCTGTACCTCAGATTGTCTGCAAATTCTTCTTTATTTTTGCTCTGCTGCCAAATGTGCCTAGGTTCCATACTTGGCATTGACCACTGGAGTCCCACTTTCTTTCCCCCTTCATGTTCACCCCAAGTGCCCTCTGCTTTCTCCCACTCATTGCTGGATCCAGGACAGAGCTCCTGCCCTAAATCATGGAGTTCCTTGCGCATGTACCCCATTGCTCTTTTTTGTAGGAATCCATTTCAGATGAACCCATACATTCTGGTCATGCTAATTAATAGGATAATAACAGTCTAATTAATGGTTCACCTTTATTGAGTATTTACTCTGAGCTAGGTGCTTGCTAAGCCCTTGTATCTATCATCTCATTTAAAATCCATAGCAACCCCAAAGGTAATTGTGTTTTCACCTCTTTTACAGAGCAGGAGACTAAAGCTCCCAGAGGTTAAGTAATGCGCCCAAGACCCAAAGTTTGAAATTGGTGGAGTGAGGTGTCATCCTTGGCTGTCTGACTTCCGAACCTGTGCTTTCAACCCCGGTAATGGTGAATTGCTCCTGCTGCCATCTGGGGACACTGCCCACCTTGGGACAGAGGCTGCTGCCAACCTGTGGGCCCCTGCCAGCCTTCTGCCTCCCTTCAGAAACCTGAGATTAATTTGTCTGAATCAGGGAAATACATACTACCTGAAAGATATCAGTTAATTATTTTTGTTTAACTTCTGTTCCTCCATTAACGTGTCAGCTTTAAGAAGGCAGAGGCAATGACTTGTTCTCTTCTGTGTCTCTAGTTTCCAGAACCAGGGGCTAACACATAGTAGGTGCCCAGCAGAGAGTTGTTGAATGATTACTGAATGAATCCCATCAGGCTTACCACACCCCTCAGAGCCCCACCCTCCCAGTATAGGCCCAGCTGCAGCTCCACGTTCAGGCAGATAGCCAGGCCTGCTTCTCTGGCCACTTGACTTCTTGGAAGCTCTCTTTCTCCCTTTACATTGCTGGAAGAAGTCTCTGCTTCCCCTCCCCATACTTTAGAGACCTCTAGATCCATGCTTGGAAACCAAACCAACCTCATAATTTGTGTTCATCCACTGAGACCCAGGGTGATTCAGAGAGTGCCTGAGCCATGCATGCAGCATGTGGCCACTCCACCCAGCTGTCTTTTCTTAAGATATTAACTGCCATTGATGGAGTCTCTCCTAGGATACTAGGCTAAAGGCTTTATTATGTTATTTCATTCAGTCCTTTAAAAAATCTTGGGGCATAGATATGTGTATTTCTTCTGGACAGGTAAAGAAATTGAAGCTCAGAGATGAATTCACTTGGCCAAAATCACACTGTAGTGGCAGAATTGGGGTTTGAATCCAGATGTCTGATTCCAAAGATAGCGTCAATGGGTTTGTCCTGGAAAGGACTTCTGTATCCAGAGGACAGTGATAGAGACAGGTGGAGAGAAGTCCCATCCTGGCATTGCATCATGTTAATCTCTTGAAAATCAGACTGGAGAAAGTACCAGGCTCAGAGTGTGGCAACTTCAGTTGCTCACCTCTCTCACTCCCCCTGGGGGTCCCCTGGGGTAGGTCATATTTCTCTCTGACATTCTTGGAATATTTTATGATTCATCCTTGGAGCGTGAACTTCTTAACTCTTTTCCCATGGAAGAATTTCTTCTTAGCTGCAGGCCTGCATGGAAATGCACAGAACTTACATAAACAAAGAAAGAGGGACACCCTTGGTGTTTCATCTCCTGTTTCCCCCATAAGCATGACTCATTGGAGTCTCATCATTTATTAGCTTGTTCTGGAGACCATCAAGACTGGAAGGGACCAAAAAGGACCTCATTTTCCACAGGGGGGACTTGGCTAAGGACATAGACAGAAAAAGGAGCTCAGGACTTGTACCTTGATTCCGAAGCTCTTTGCACTCCCACTTCATAAATTCGTGGTGCCTGACTTAGTGTAATTTACTAACAAATTCAAGATGAGCCAAATATTTCAGTTTGGCCAATGGCATCCGTGTTTTCAAATAACACCTCCCTAATTCTTTTACTAGGGAAGAGCAGCTGAACTGAGTGAGCCCTGGATGACCAATAAAAGAGCAAAACTCCACAAGAAGAAAATTCTCTGGGGGCAGAACTAATGTAATACTGCCAAAGATAATTACAAATATTTTCTTCTGTGATGCTCCTAATAACCCTGTGAGAGAGGCATTGTTGTCTCCACCTCATAGAAAAAGAACTAAGACTCAGAGAAATAATTAATTTGCTTAAGGTCTCACAGCTTGTAACAGAGCCAGGATCCAAATCTAGATCAACTTCACTACAAAGCTTGAGGTCTTTTCACAATCCTCCAGTTTCCAGAAGTAATTTGGATTTTACAAAAGGTTGAATTTCTCCAGAAGTGCAAGGACTCTTTGATCAGCATCCTGGGGAGGGATTTGTAATTTCTCAGGAGGAAAGAGGGAGGACAGTGATAGCAGCGGTTACACCCCACTCCATTCCCCGTGTGCCACCCCTCTGACATCATGGGTGTACAGCTCATTTCTGGAAGGCCCCACCTAGTGAGGCTCCACCCAGTGGCCCAACGTCATGGAAATGAGCCCATCCTCTGGGCCAGGGGTGTCAGTCCTTGCTCCCAAGGCACAGGATGAAGCCAAAGGCTGCATGAGTTTCAGGCCAGACATGAGAGCCTAGGACCCAGAGGTAAACGGTTGGAGGCATCCAAGAAATTCCAGTAGTTCCATCTCAGTGACTTAAGATCACAGTTCTGTGGAATATTCCTCAAATGGCTCTCAGCAGCAGTCAGAATAAAGTTTAAACTCTTATCCTGGCATACAAGATCCTTCCTGACCTAGTTCTTGCCCTACCACCTCTCTCCTTTCTGCTCATACCTCTTCTCTAACCACCACCACCAGCATTTCATGCCCTGGCTCTTTTCCTACTGCCTACAACTCTTGTTACTTCTTTGTCTGAATAACGCCAGCCTTTCTTTCAAAATTCAGCCTCTCAGCCACCACACATCCTCTGGGAAGTCTTCTTGAAAGTCCAAGTCTGGATGCAATACCCATCTTATCAACACAACTATCCTCCATCACGTTGCTCTGTCTGCTTGTCTGTCGTCTCCCTTAGAATGTGAGGGACTCCCAGAGCAGGGACTGTATCTTAATAAATGTTGGTGTCCCCAGGGCCTGGGAAAGGTTGGTCCTAGTTTGAACAAAATACCTGGATAACTTGTGGGTATTTCTTATCATCAAAATGAAAATCCTTTTGATTTCTGAGCACACGTAAAGATGATCTGGAACGTTTATTTTCTCATGTTGCCATCCCCCATGCCAGAGTCCAGTGGATACAGATATTTTGGATCCAGGGCCTTTCTTCCTTCCTTGTCTATCCTCTTCTTTTTTTACACCCACTTCCTGCCTATACATCCTCCTCCTCTGCTCAGAATCTCAGCTTCAACCCAAAGGGGCAGCAGTAAATCTATAAAGCTTGAGGGTCTTCCAATTCTTCAGAGTGGAACATCAACATTCAAAGCCAAATCAGCACTTTGATTCCTAATATTGACCAAATTTCTTAGTAAATCTTCAATGTATTTTTGTGCTGACACACATTTCTGTCTTTATTCTGTCTTACTAACCATCACTTCTCTGCAAAGGATTTACGGCATGAAAAGAAGGAAGTGAGAGGGAAGTCAAATGCTAACTTTTATGGAAAGGTTTCATGTAGAAAAGAATGGATGGATAGTTGGATGAATGAACAAATGAAGGACAGGATGTGTTGATGAATAAAGAAGTGAAATGCCCTGGTTTGGCCATGGTCCCTGGTACTGCAGTGCTGACCATGTTTCTGCTTGCTCCCCTGCATGGTTGCTGTCTTGAATCCCAGGGCCCTGAGCTGAAATACTGATTGGGATTCAATTATTTTCAGAATCCTACCTGATGCTGATCACTGTTCCAGACTTCCTAGTACCTCCTAACTCAGGGTTCCATATCCCTAGACTCATGCACTTGTCAGTGTACCCCCCTTCTTGTCAAGGAAGTCACAGAGCAGAACAACTCATCAACAGATATTTATGGAGAATCTACTAAATGCCAGGCCCTGTTATTTGCTTTTCTAGACTATAACCTGCTGCTGTCACCACAGTCTCTCATGGTCTAATTATTCCACTCACCAGATTGAACCTCCCCCTAGAATTTGTAGGTGCACCTGTGTACCCATAAAAGGTCTACCCTAAAACCAGCCCCCTCCCTGCCTGCCCAACTTGCTGCATTGTTCAAGACACAACACCCATGAAGCCTGAGTTGTATGGACAAAAATCCCTGAGGGAGCACTTAGGAGGCCCTGATGGTTGTGACTTTAATGAGGAGGGGGTGTGTTGTGAAAGGTGAGCCTTTTATCCTGCCAGGATCATGACAACAAGAGAAGGTCCAGGAAGGTGGAGAAGTGCTGGTGTAGCCATTCCTCTCATTTGCTTCTTGTCTTTTTTCCTTCCTACTCCTTTCCTGTCTCTCCTGATTTTAGCTCTCAACTTCGAATGCCCTTTGCTCTCCCTTTAGGCAAAATCCTTCAGAATTCAGTGTCACCTCCCCCTAGAAGTCCTCCCTATGCCCCTCCTACCTGAGTCATGTGCCCACTCATTGTGACAGACACAGAGACGTGCCTCCCAGCTGTCAGGAGTGTGGTCAGATCCCCCAGGGTCAGCTTGAGCTGCAGAAAAATGCTTCACCTGGAATCACACACCTGCAGTCACTGGCAGTAAGCACGACAGGGGCATAAAGGCCCACACTCAAGGGGCGGGGATTACATGAGGACCTAACTACTAGGGGAGGCTGTGGGTTGAATTGTGTCACTCCCACCCCCAAATTTATGTGTTGAAGTCCTAACCCTTAGTACATCAGAGTGTGACCTTATTTGGAGAGAGTCTTTACAAAGGTAATCAAGTTAAAATGAAACTACTAGGGTGGGCCCTAATCCAATATGACTGCTGTCCTTATAAAAAGGGGAAATTTGGAGACAGAGATGCTTACAGGGAGACCACCATGTGAACTTTAGGACAGCTATCTACAAGGGGAGCGGCCTGGAACAGAGTCTCCTCACAGGCCTCAGAAGGAACCAACCCTGCCAACACCTTGATCTCAGACTTCTAGCCTACAGAACTGTGAGACAATAAATTCCCCATTTGTGTGTTACTTTGTTAGGTCAGCACTACCAACTAATACAGGGGAGCACCGGGACACACTTCAGAAGCTGCCTATCACAGAGGCCTAAAGTCTGGCCTGTTTAGCCTGATGCTGAGGAAAGGGCTGACCTGGGAGATAAAGTGAGATGGAAATCACAGGTCTTGGTGGTTGATGGACCAAGTGGGGGAGGGAGAGAAAGGGTGTCTGCTGTGCCCACCCTGACGTGTACACAGTGTAGGTAATAGTAGAGAGACCTGGGGGTGGGTGTGAATTAAGCACCATCGTGAATGGAGTTCAAGTTGTTAAAGCCAGGACTGTTGTAGTTCTGATCCCACCAGGAGGAGGTGGCTGCTCCTCCCCACGGCAGAATGGCCTGGCCTTTCAGATCCTGGAGTGTCTGAGGACAGGCGAGGATGTTCTGATTCAGCATCAAATGTTTCTGAAGATTCTGTTCTTCATGGCACTGGAAAAACAGTGGTGAACAATGTTCCTGACTAATCTGACTAGGACCCGCCAAGCCTCCAACAGCACTCGATCCCTTACTGAATAGGCTCCCTAACACGGCACACACAGCCCTCGACATCCTGGCTCAGGCCTACCCCTCACTTTATGGCCTCTCTGCACTCTCTTCCCACCTCACCCAGCCCCCTCTGTCCCATCCTCACTGCACTTACTGTCCCAACCATACTGAATTACCTATAAGTTCCTACATAAAATGGACCATTTCAGGCTTCTGGGTCTTGGCTGCTATTTACTCTCCCTTAATCTTTCTTTCTTTAAAAAAATTTTGCCATCTGCTTGGCTAAATTCTACCTTCCCTTCACCACCAAGATCTACTTTACTCTGTGGAAGAGAAATATTAATTCTTTTCTATTAGACAATAAGCCATTTGAAGCCGGAATCTTTGTCTTTTCCTTTTTGTACCCCCAGTGCCCAGTACTTGGCCTGTCGTAGAGCATAATCAGTGTTCTGGTTGAAGGAAATGAATAGTTAAAGAAGCCAGGGAGTGAACAGAATGCAGATCTGACGCTGAGAGACAGGTAAGTGAACAGGCAGTTCCAATGCAAAGTGCCAGGTACTTTCACAGCTAAATTCTAAACACGCGTAGAGAGTAGAACACGTCCAGTTTGCCTAGGGAAAATAGAGACAAAACAGGGAAGATGTCCTGGGGAAGGGGACACTGAAGATCGTGTCTTCCCTTGGGGGAAAGGTATTTCCAGCCGAGGGTATGGGGTGTGCACACCTGCACAGAGACGTGACAGAGCTCACTCCCCAGGGAAAGACGTGTCATACAGCCTGTGGGTTCTGGCAAGTGATGAGCACAGACAGGTCACAGGCTCCTGCCTGGAATACTACCCTCAGGAGGAGAGGGACTCCAGCCCTGCACACTGAACACAAAGTTCCTTAAGAAGTTAAAAGAGAATGAACACAGGCCGGGCCTGCTCTGACAGCCACTCCATCCAGGATCCTCAACGTCTTTTTCAGGATTTACAAGTTCCTCTTATATCTTTACCAAATTTGAAAGGCCATTTCGTTACGCTTAACCTATTTTCCCCCTTAAGATGAAAAATAGCACATACTGATTTTTTAAAAAAGAAACTGCCTTAAAAAAATAAGAAAACCTTGTATCACCACACATAAATATAACCATGCTTCATATACTGCCGTATTTTATCTTATTTTTCTAAGTACAATACGAAAAAAAAAATTTTGTGTCCCATAGTTGTGTCTAATAATATACCCTGAACCAATCTGCATGTTATTTGTTTTGGAAGGAAACTATTGTGAACACTTCCCTTTTAAGAGAGACTCAGGACACAAGAGGCAGACGGAGAGCAAAGTTACTGAAAGCTTTATTACCCAGAGAATGTGGCTTCAGCTGTGCAGCCAAAGGCCTTGTTGCTGCCCTCTGAGTAAGATATACCCACACAGCAACAGGTACCGGTGGGCTGGCCCAGCTGCAAAAACCCTGCCCATTCTTACAATACACTCTTGCAGAGAATCTGGGGAAAAGATGGTGTGGGGTGTCTGTGGCAGACTGTTTCTAAAATAGAGAGGGCCCAGAAAGACCGAGCTGGGCGTGCTCCATTACTGTCCCCAGCTTGACTACAGGGAGAAAAGCTCAAATTTTTCCTCTCACACTTGCCCCTCCTGGGAGAAGGCAGGGTTTTCTCTCCTCTCCTTGACCACCTTCCTTTCCTGGGCCTCACACATACAAAGCCAGAATAATAGGGTAGATAGAGCACCTTTTAGCGTATCTTCTGTTGGAAGGCTTCTCTGACAGGCCCCCTAATCAGCCCCTGGGATGCCATTTGCCTCCAAAGGCATCCTGAACTTCCACGCATCCCTGGTACTCATCCTTCGGTATTGAAATGACTTCGGTTTATCTATCCTGTAATAAACCATAATGGAAAAGATATAAAAAAGAATGTATATATAGGTATAGCTGAGTCTCTTTGCTCTTCAGCAGAAATTAACACAGCATTGTAAATCAACTATACCTCAATTAAAAAACAACTTACCAATCATCTCCTGTTCCTCCCACGCTGTACTGTGAGTTCCCTGGGAGCAGAGACTCGTGACTCTGCTCACTCTTGGGCTCCCAGACCTTTGTGGAGAGCCTGGAACAGATCCTGAATCACTGCTTGAGGCATGCACAAAGGAACACAACTAACTTCCTCTAAGTTCCTATTTCTTTTTTTTTTTTTAACATCTTTATTGGAGTATAATTGCTTTACAATGGTGTGTTAGTTTCTGCTTTATAACAAAGTGAATCAGTTATACATATACACATGTTCCCATATCTCTTCCCTCTTGCATCTCCCGCCCTCCCAGCCTCCCTATCCCACCCCTCTAGGTGGTCACAAAGCACCGAGCTGATCTCCCTGTGCTATGCGGCTGCTTCCCACTAGCTACCTATTTTACGTTTGGTAGTGTATATATGTCCATGCCACTCTCTCACTTTGTCACAGCTTACCCTTCCCCCTCTCATATCATCAAGTCCATTCTCTAGTAGGTCTGTGCCTTTATTCCTGTCTTACCCCTAGGTTCTTCATGACATTTTTTTTTCTTAAATTCCATATATATGTGTTAGCATACTGTATTTGTCTTTCTCTTTCTGACTTACTTCACTCTGTATGACAGACTCTAGGTCCATCCACCTCATTACAAATAGCTCAATTTCCTTTCTTTTTATGACTGAGTAATATTCCATTGTATATATGTGCCACATCTTCTTTATCCATTCATCCGATGATGGACACTTAGGTTTCTTCCATCTCCTGGCTATTGTAAATAGAGCTGCAATGAACATTTTGGTACATGTCTCTTTTTGAATTATGGTTTTCTCAGGGTATAGGCCCAGTAGTGGGATTGCTGGGTCATATGGTAGTTCTATTTGTAGTTTTTTAAGGAACCTCCATACTGTTCTCCATAGTGGCTGTACCAATTCACATTCCCACCAGCAGTGCAAGAGTGTACCTTTTCTCCACACCCTCTCCAGCATTTATTGTTTCTAAATTTTTTGATGATGGCCATTCTGACTGGTGTGAGATGATATCTCATTGTAGTTTTGATTTGCATTTCTCTAATGATTAATGACGTTGAACACTCTTTCATGTGTTTGTTGGCAGTCTGTATACCTTCTTTGGAGAAATGTCTATTTAGGTCTTCTGCCCTTTTTGGATTGGGTTGTTTGATTTTTTGTTATTGAGCTGCATGAGCTGCTTGTAAATTTTGGACATTAATCCTTTGTCAGTTGCTTCATTTGCAAATATTTTCTCCCATTCTGAGGGTTGTCTTTTGGTCTTGTTTATGGTTTCCTTTGCTGTGCAAAAGCTTTTAAGTTTCATTAGGTCCCATTTGTTTATTTTTGTTTTTATTTCCATTTCTCTAGGAGGTGGGTCAAAAAGGATCTTGCTGTGATTTATGTCATAGAGTGTTCTGCCTATGTTTTCCTCTAAGAGTTTGATAGTTTCTGGCCTTACATTTAGGTCTTTAATCCATTTTGAGCTTATTTTTGTGTATGGTGTTAGGGAGTGATCTAATCTCATACTTTTACATGTACCTGTCCAGTTTTCCCAGCACCACTTATTGAGGAGGCTGGCTGTCCTTTCTCCACTGTACATTCCTGCCTCCTTTATCAAAGATAAGGTGACCATATGTGCGTGGGTTTATCTCTGGGCTTTCTAACCAGTTCCATTGATCTATATTTCTGTTTTTGTGCCAGTACCATACAGTCTTCATTACTGTAGCTTTGTAGTATAGTCTGAAGTCAGGGAGCCTGATTCCTCCAGCTCCGTTTTTCGTTCTCAGGATTGCTTTGGCTATTCGGGGTCTTTTGTGTTTCCATACAAACTGTGAAATTTTTTGTTCTAGTTCTGTGAAAAATGCCAGTGGTAGTTTGATAGGGATTGCATTGAATCTGTAGATTGCTTTGGGTAGTATGGTCATTTTCACAGTGTTGATTCTTCCAATCCAAGAACATGGTACATCTCTCCATCTATTTGTATCATCTTTAATTTCTTTCATCAGTGTCTTATAATTTTCTGCATACAGGTCTTTTGTCTCCTTAGGTAGGTTTATTCCTAGATATTTTATTATTTTTGTTGCAATGGTAAATGGGAGTGTTTTCTTGATTTCACTTTCAGATTTTTCATCATTAGTGTATAGGAATGCCAGAGATTTCTGTGCATTAATTTTGTATCCTGCTACTTTACCAAATTCATTGATTAGCTCTAGTAGTTTTCTGGTAGCATCTTTAGGATTCTCTATGTAGAGTATCATGTCATCTGCAAACAGTGACAGCTTTACTTCTTCTTTTCCGATTTGGATTCCTTTTATTTCCTCTTCTTCTCTGATTGCTGTGGCTAAAAATTCCAAAGCTATGTTGAATAAGAATGGTGAGAGTGGGCAACCTTGTCTTGTTCCTGCTCTTAGTGGAAATGCTTTCAGTTTTTCACCATTGAGGACAATGCTGGCTGTGGGTTTGTCATATACGGCCTTTATTATGTTGAGGAAAGTTCCCTCTATGCCTATTTTCTGGAGGGTTTTTATCATAAATGGGTGTTGAATTTTGTTGAAAGCTTTCTCTGCATCTATTGAGATGATCATATGGTTTTTCTCCTTCAATTTGTTAATATGGTGTATCACGTTGATTGATTTGCGTATATTGAGGAATCCTTGCATTCCTGGAATAAACCCCACTTGATCATGGTGTATGATCCTTTTAATGTGCTCTTGGATTCTGTTTGCTAGTATTTTGTTGAGGATTTTTGCATCTATGTTCATCAGTGATATTGGCCTGTAGTTTTCTTTCTTTGTGACATCCTTGTCTTGTATTGGTATCAGGGTGATGGTGGCCTCATAGAACGAGTTTGGGAGTGTTCCTCCCTCTGCTATATTTTGGAAGAGTTTGAGAAGGATAGGTGTTAGCTCTTCTCTAAATGTTTGATAGAATTCGCCTGTGAAGCCATCTGGTCCTGGGCTTTTGTTTGTTGGAAGATTTTTAATCACAGTTTCAATTTCAGTGCTTGTGATTGGTCTGTTCCTATTTTCTATTTCTTCCTGATTCAGTCTTGCAGGTTGTGCATTTCTAAGAATTTGTCCATTTCTTCCAGGTTGTCCACTTTATTGGCATAGAGTTGCTTGTAGTAATCTCTCATGATCTTTTGTATTTCTGCAGTGTCAGTTGTTACTTCTCCTTTTTCATTTCTAATTCTATTGATTTGAGTCTTCTCCCTTTTTTTCTTGATGAGTCTGCTAATGGTTTATCAATTTTGTTTATCTTCTCAAAGAACCAGCTTTTCGTTTTATTGATCTTTGCCATCGTTTCCTTCATTTCTTTTTCATTTATTTCTGATCTGATTTTTTATGATTTCTCTCCTTCTGCTAACTTTGGGGTTTTTTTGTTCTTCTTTCTCTAATTGCTTTAGGTGCAAGTTTAGGTTGTGTATTCGAGATGTTTCCTGTTTCTTAAGCTAGGATTGTATTGCTATAAACTTCCCTCTTAGAACTGCTTTTGCTGCATCCCATAGGTTTTGGGTCGTCATGTCTCCATTGTCATTTGTTCCTAGGTATTTTTTGATTTCCTCTTTGATTTCTTCAGTGATCACTTCATTATTAAGTAGTGTATTTTTTAGCCTCCATGTGTTTCTATTTTTTACAGATCTTTTCCTGTAATTGATATCTAGTCTCATAGCATTGTGGTCAGAAAAGATACTTGATACAATTTCAATTTTCTTAAATTTACCAAGGCTTGATTTGTGACCCAAGATATGATCTATTCTGGAGAATGTTCCATGAGCACTTGAGAAAAATGTGTATTCTGCTGTTTTTGGATGGAATGTCCTATAAATATCAATTAATTCCATCGTGTTTAATGTATCATTTAAAGCTTGTGTTTCCTTATTTATATTCATTTTGGATGATCTGTCCATTGGTGAAAGTGGGGTGTTGAAGTCCCCTACTATGGATGTGTTACTGTCGATTTCCCCTTTTATGGCTGTTAGTATTTGCCTTATGTATTGAGGTGCTCCTATGTTGGGTGCATAAATATTTACAATTGTTATATCTTCTTCTTGGATCGATCCCTTTATCATTATGTAGTGTCCTTCTTTGTCTCTTCTAATAGTCTTTATTTTAAAGTCTATTTTGTCTGATATGAGAATTGCTACTCCAGCTTTCTTTTGGTTTCTATTTGCATGGAATATTTTTTTCCATCCCCTCACTTTCAGTCTGTATGTGTCCCTAGGTCTGAAATGGGTCTCTTGTAGACAGCATATATATGAGTCGTGTTTTTGTATCCATTCAGCCAGTCTGTGTCTTTTGTTGGGAGCATTTAATCCATTTATATTTAAGGTAATTATCAATATGTATGTTCCTATTCCCATTTTCTTAATTGTTTTGGGTTTGTTATTATAGGTCTTTTCCTTCCCTTGTGTTTCTCGCCTAGAGAAGATCCTTTAGCATTTGTTGTAAAGCTGGTTTGGTGGTGCTGAACTCTCTCAGCTTTTGCTTGTCTGTAAAGGTTTTAATTTCTCCATCAAATCTGAATGAGATCCTTGCTGGGTAGAGTAATCTTGGTTGTAGGTTTTTCTCCTTCATCACTTTAAATATATCCTGCCAGTCCCTTCTGGCTTGCAGAGTTTCTGCTGAAAGATCAGCTGTTAACCTTATGGGGATTCCCTTGTGTGTTATTTGCTGTTTTTCCTTTGCTGCTTTTAAGATGTTTTCTTGTATTTAATTTTTGACAGTTTGATTAATATGTGTCTTGGCGTGTTTCTCCTTGGATTTATCCTGTATGGGACTCTCTGTGCTTCTTGGACTTGATTAACTATTTCCTTTCCCAGATTAGGGAAGTTTTCAACTATAATCTCTTCAAATATTTTCTCAGTCCCTTTCTTTTTCTCTTCTTCTTCTGGAACCCCTATTATTCGAATGTTGGTGCATTTAATGTTGTCCCAGAGGTCTCTAAGACTGTCCTCAGTTCTTTTCATTCTTTTTTCTTTATTCTGCTCTGCAGTAGTTATTTCCACTATTTTATCTTCCAGGTCACTTATCCATTCTTCTGCCTCAGTTATTCTGCTATTGATTCCTTCTAGAGTATTTTAAATTTCATTTATTGTGTTGTTCATCGTTGCTTGTTTCATCTTTAGTGCTTCTAGGTCCTTGTTAAATGTTTCTTGCATTTTCTGTATTCTATTTCCAAGATTTTGGATCATCTTTACTATCATTATTCTGAATTCTTTTTCAGGTAGACTGCCTATTCCCTCTTCATTTGTTAGTTCTGATGGATTTTTATCTTGCTCCTTCATCTGCTGTGTGTTTTTCTGTCTTTTCATTTTGCTTATCTTACTGTGTTTGGGGTCTCCTTTTTGCAGGCTGCAGGTTCGTAGTTCCCGTTGTTTTTGGTGTCTGTCTCCAGTGGCTAAAGTTGGTTCAGTGGGTTGTGTAGGCTTCCTGGTGGAGGGGACTAGTGCCTGTGTTCTGGTGGATGAGGCTGGATCTTGTCTTTCTGGTGGGCAGGTCCACGTCTGGTGGTGTGTTTTGGGGTATCTGTGGACTTATGGTTTTAGGCCACCTCTCTGCTAATGGGTGGGGTTGTGTTCCTGTCTTGCTAGTTGTTTGTCATAGGGTGTCCAGCACTGTAGCTTGCTGGTCATTGAGTGAAGCTGGGTGTTGGTGTTGAGATGGAGATCTCTGGGAGATTTTTGCCCTTTGATATTACGTGGAGCTGGGAGGTCTCTTGTGGACCAGTGTCCTGAAGTTGGCTCTCCCACCTCAGAGGCACATTACTGACTCCTGGCTGCAGCACCAAGAGCCTTCCGTCCACACGGCTCAGAATAAAAGGGAGAAAAAGTAGAAAGAAAGAAAGAAAGAAAGAAAGAGGATAAAAGAAAATAAAAGAAGGTAAAATAAAGTTATTAAAATAAAAAAATTATTAGAAAAAAAATTTTTTAAGTTAAAAAAAACAAAAAACGGACGGATAGAACCCTAGGACAAATGGTGAAAGCGAAGCTATACAGACAAAATCTCACACAGAAGCATACACATACACACTCACAAAAAGAGGAAAAGGGGAAAAAATAATAAATCTTGCTCTCAACGTCCACCTCCTCACTTTGGGATGATTCGTTGTCTATTCAGGTATTCCACAGGTGCAGGGTACATCAAGTTGATTGTGGAGATTTAATCCGCTGCTCCTGTGGCTGCTGGGAGATATTTCCTTTTCTCTTCTTTGTTCGCACAGCTCCGGGGTTTCAGCTTTGGATTTGGCCCCGCCTCTGTGTGTAGGTCGCCGGAGGGCATCTGTTCTTCGCTCAGACAGGACGGGGTTAAAGGAGCAGCTGATTCGGGGGCTCTGGCTCACTCAGGCCTGGGGGAGAGTGGGGTATGGAGTGCGGGGCAAGCCTGCGGCGGCAGAGGCCGGCGTGACGTTGCACCAGCCTGAGGCGCGCCGTGCGTTCTCCCGGGGAAGTTGTCCCTGGATCCCGGGACCCTGGCAGTGGCGGACTGCACAGGCTCCCCGAAAGGGAGGTGTGGAAAGTGACCTGTGCGCGCACACAGGCTTCTTGGTGGAGGCAGCAGCCGACTTAGCGTCTTATGCCCGTCTCTGGGGTCCACACTGTTAGCCGCAGCTCGCGCCTGTCTCTGGAGCTCCATTAAGCAGCGCTCTTAATCCCCTCTCCTCGCGCACCAGGAAACAAAGAGGAAAGAAAAAGTCTCTTGCCTCTTGGCAGGTCCAGACTTTTTCCAGGACTCCCTCCCGGCTAGCGGTGGTGCACTAACCCCCTGCAGGCTGTGTTCACACCGCCAACCCCAGTCCTCTCCCTGCGATCCGACCGAAGCCAAGCCTCAGCTCCCAGCCCTGCCCGCCCCGGCGGGCGAGCAGACAAGCCTCTCAGGCTGGTGAGTGCCGGTCGGCACCGATCCTCTGTGGGGGAATCTCTCCGCTTTGCCCTCCGCACCTCTGTGGCTGCGCTCTCCTCCGCGGCTCCGAAGCTTTCCCCTCCGCCACCTGCAGTCTCCGCCCACGAAGGGGCTTCTACTGTGTGGAAACCTTTCCTCCTTCACGGCTCCCTCCCACTGGTGCAGGTCCAATCCCTATCCTTTTGTCTCTGTTTATTCTTTTTTCTTTTGCCCTACCCAGGTACATGGGGAGTTTCTTGCCTTTTGGGGGGTCTGAGGTCTTCTGCCAGCGTTCAGTAGGTGTTCTGTAGTAGTTGTTCCTCGTGTAGATGTATTTCTGGTGTATCTGTGGGGAGGAAGGTGATCTCCGCGTCTTACTCTTCCGCCATCTTCCCCCTCTCCTCCTAAGTTCCTATTTCTTGCTCAGTCTCTCCCTTGGTGTCACCTGTCTGGTGAAGTCACACACTCAGGACAGGTAAGTCCAGTGACTGCAGAGGGGTGGGAGCCTGCGCAGCTGGGTCAAGCCCAATGGCAGAGCCCCCGGAGGGCCTGCTGGAGCACGCGTGATGTAACCACATCTCCAGGCCTGGTATTAGACCCCTTTAATTTGGTTTTGAAAACATGTGGTTTTGTCCTTGTTCAAATATTGATTTTAGGTAACTTGAGCCTAGCAGAAAAGACCTCTGCCAAAGCCAGTGGGCCTCTTGGTTGCCTTAATGACATTTCTGTGTATTTGTATAACAGGGGCCGGCGGTCGAGTTGTCACTCCCCTGGAAGATTTACGGGACTTTACACTTTGGAAGATATTGAGGCAAACTGTTGATGAAGGCCCAGGGCATAAATCAGACCCACTCGGGCCAACAAAGGACACTTTGGAAACTTTGCCAACTGCCTCTCTCCTGGTGTGAGTGAGGGGTTTGGATTAGGTCAGCTGGTTCCAAAGTGGGCTCCCTACAGCCCTCACATTTCCAAGAGTGGTTGGAGGCAGGCAGAGAAGAGGAGTGGGTGGGATGCAGAGCCAGCAGGGTTCCGTGACCTTCCAGAACTTCATCAGTTTTATAATTATGGTTCTGACTAGATCTCTGCAGGTAACAATAGAAAAATTGAAAACCACCGGAGTAGTAGACTCTTTTTTTTTTGGTTTTATTTTATTTTTTTGAATTTTATTTTATTTTTTTATACAGCAGGTTAGTAGTAGACACTTGACATGCCTTCCAGACCTAAAACTCTCATACTGAATTACCCTGGGTCCTAATGGGAAACAGATGACTCATTGGAATGGGGTTATTGAGGACAGTTTAACAAAGGAGCTATTAACAAAGGTATGAATGAAATTAAGGGAAACAAACAAGGGTAACGGGGCCCTTAGAGAGAGTAGGAGCTGTGCGGTAGCTTCAGCAGTGAGCTACCTGATGGGAATTGAGTCCTTTGGTAGAGGAGCACAACCACTGCCAACCTGTGGCCTCGCAGGAGGGAGCAGGGAATAAATACTCTGACCTTTCTCGCTTGTTCTCAAATCTCTTGAGGTTGCCTCCCATTGGCCAAACCCAAGTGGAAGCCAGCGGGTTGATGGGGACCGTGGAGGCCAGGCTTCTGAGGCCCAGAGAAACTGAGGTGGAAAGGGGATTTGCAAGGGTGAATGGAAACTACCAGTTTATATCAGGAGATTTGCAGATTAGTGCAAGATGGCAGGAAGTAGAGGGCTCTGCTTCTCCTCCACCCTCTGTCCATCGCCAGCCTTCAGCCAGGCATCTCACATCTTCAGCTACCTTGTTTCTGCTTTTAATCCAGGAGGAGCTTGGCGATTTCTTCACATCTTTTCCTGTGTTGTGAAACACCATATCTGCCTGAATAGGGAAATGCTGGTTAGTAGAGTTTAAAGAGAAACAGTGAAGGATATTAACTAAGATCCTGGACCTTGAGATCATACACTATTTCTTAATAGCTGGGTGACTTTGGGCAAGTTATGTCACTTCTTAGAGCCTCAGCTTCTCATGAAATGGAGATAATCATATCACCTTACAACATTGGAGCAATGATAAAATGAATTTAAACATGTGATGAATGCACTTAGAGTGAAGCACATGGTTAGGAATCAATAGGCAGCAGTTATTCCCGGCTAAGAGTTCATTCATATACGCAGCAGTATTCAAGTTCTCATTCCCTATTAACCTTTGCATTCTTGTCTCCTCTCTGTCCCCAACTTTCCTGGTCAAAAATCTAGCAATTTGGAGGGAGTTTTCTTGGGTTAACACCAAAAGACATTTAATGAGATAACCTGTAACCCTTGAGCTGACCAGGTTAACTCTTCAAATTCTGCCCTTGGGAACATCCTGTCACCCATCCAGGACTCAGGTCCTCCAGCTCTGCCATTCTTGTCATCACAACAAACTGTGGCATCTTTAGGGCACACCAAAGTGTCCTGGAGCCCTAGCTGAGCACAGCAGTTTCCTGTTTTCTCTCTTTAGGTGTGAGAGGTTCAGCCAGGGCAGGTTGGCCCCAGCTGTGCCCCTTGGCACATACAATCCCAGCTCCATTCAAAGCCAAAACAGAGAGACGTGGACACTGGTGACCTAAGGCAAGGGCTTCCTCCTCCTCGTTCTAACAAAGGCCTCTCCCCTGGGACCTGCAGAGACAAATAACCAGTTCACATCTCAGCAGCTGGCCCTGGCTGTAAGTCCTCACAATTTACCTTGGCTCTCACTGGCACTGAGAATGAGGTCATAGAAGGAGGGAGACAATGGAGAGGACCTCTAGAAGGACAGCAGTAAAACATGCCTTCAGGAGGTGGGAGAGAACCCTTGAGTCATGGGGTCCTTGGCAGCTGTCTTTGAGAGGTAAATAACTTCAAAAAGTCCTTGACTGGAAGATAAAATGTGTGCTTTTATGCATACTAAAGGCCATCTCTAGACTCTTCTCTCATTTATTTTTATGGAATCAATTTTCTTAAGGCTCAGGAGTATGGTATGGTAAAATGAACCAGAACTGTGGTGGCAAGAGGAAAGATAGCAGATTTCCAGAGCCAGACGGCCTATGGTGGGCTAGGAAATCCAGTCCATGCTCCAGGATTCTCCTCCTCACTCCCCATGTGCCAGCTGTGCTGGACTTCTCCCACCAAACTTTCCTGAGACTTGTACCCTCTGAGTCCTTCTTCTGGAAAGCTCTTCCTCATCACTCTTCCTCTGGCTGATTCCTGTACATTCTTCAAATCTCAATGTATATGTCATTCCTCAGGGTCCTTCCCTATTTCACTTCTTTTTTCTTTTCTCCTTCCTGATAGCTGAAATGCAGTTGTGATTACTGGAGTTTGAGCAGCCATTTTGGACCATGAGGTAAAAGTTAAAGCTGTAGATGGCAGAACTGTAAGATAGAAAGAGTGTAGATCCCTGAAGTTGTCATAAAGTTGCCTACCAGTTCTGAATTTCCCACCTCTGGGTTTTTTTTTAATTGAGGTAAAATTTATGTAACATACAATTGGCCATTAACCATTTTAAAGTGTACAATTCAGTGGCACTTAGTATATTCACTAGGTTATGAAATGATCACATCTATCTAGTTCCAAGATATATTAATCACCCCAAAAGGAAACACCGTACCCGTTAAGCAGTCACTCTCCATTCTCTCCTTCCCTCAGTCACTGGAAACCATGAGTCTGCTTCCAGTCTCTATGGATTTGCCTATTATGGACATTTCATATACATAGAATCGTAGTATATGTGACCATTTGTGTCTGGTTTCTTTCATTTAGCAAAATGTTTTTGAGACTCATGCACATCGGATGGATTATATATCAGTATTCTGTTCCTTTTAATGGATGAATAATAGTTCCTTATATGTATATACCACATTTGTTTATATGTTCATCTGTTAATGGACATTTGGGTTGTTTCCACTTTTTGACTACTGTGAATAGTGTTGCTGTAGACGTTTGTGTACAAGTATCTCTAGATTTCTTTGACACAAGACAGGAGTACGTTTCTGTCTATTTAACCCATTGTTGTTTGGAGTTTCGTCATTATCAACTGTTCATACTTTTAGCTGATACAAGGGATCTAGCAATTACAATTTAAAAAAATTGTATTTCCTCCTTATCTATCCTGTCTAGAAGTAGAGAATATTAAGAAGCAGAAAGATCTATGTTATCATTTTCTCTCCACCAACATTTCCTGTGTTTCTTTGGGCCTCAGCACCTTTATCTATAAAATAGAGATAAACAGGCCCTTGAAAGCAGAGGTCTAAACCAGATAATCTCTCCTGGTCTGTTGTGTTTGATTCTTCAAAGTATGTTTTGAAAGGGCTAGGGGTTACAGGAAACAGCATGAAACCCATTGAAATGTCATGTCACTTTCTTTGGAACACTTTCCCAGTTTCATCCCCTTCCATTGTCCTTGAGCTGGATTTTTTGCTTTCATCTCCCTGCCCTGTCACACTTCTAAAGCTGCATTTTTCACAGTCCATCTTAAATTTGTTGTATACATATCTGTTTTCTTGGTAGAGCCTACAGTCTTTGAAAATAAGTCCTTTAAATGCAGCCTGCTCTTCCAAACAAAGCAACAATAAAAGCCAAGCACAGCAACAACATATATTCTGGGCGTTTCTTCTCACCCAACTCCTTATCAGTCCCCAGGCCTTCTGATCTCTTGGGCCTTGGTATCTATGTTTTGGCATCTCTTCCATTTCTCCCTGATGAAGATATTATTCTTTCAGTCGCCAGTCTTGTCCCTACCCAATTCCATCAGATCATTTGAGCCACAGCTATGGCTTAGAGCCATGCCATACTCTAGCCTTGGACCATGAAACTCTCAACTGCTGGTTCAGTCCCTGGCCCCAGTGGAAAGAAGTTCAGGAAGGTTCTAAGTCATACATGCTCAGAAAATACTTGTTGAAGGAATTTTTAAAAGAAAGAAAGACCTTGGTTGATCTAACTTTTGTTTTGTTTTGTCTTGTTTTGTTTTACCAAGGAATGAAACCTAGAGGCAAAGCCCAATCCTGGTCCTTGTGGTAATCTGGGTTGAAGATGAGTAAAACAATTAGAATTCTTTAGTGTAAGTCTGAAGATGTATTTCTAGTTCCTCTATTTCTCTCTAAACTAACCATCTCTCGCTTCCCCTGAAACTAGTCAATTCTTGGCATATACAAAGGATATATTAAATGAATTAAACTTGGAAACTTTTAAAAGTTAGTAATAGGGTATATGCAAAGTAGTGGGATTGCTGGGTCGTATGGTAGATCTATTTTTAGTTTTTTCAGGAACCTCCATACTGTTCTCCATAGTGGCTGTATCAGTTTACATTCCCACCAACAGTGCAAGAGGGTTCCCTTTTCTCCACACCCTCTCCAGCATTTATTGTTGGTAGGTTTTTGATGATGGGCATTCTGACCAGTGTGAGGTGATACCTTATATGGAATCTAAAAAAAATGTTTCTGATGAACCCATGGGCAGGACATGAATAAAGACACAGATGTAGAGAATGGACTTGAGGACCTGGGGAGGGGGAAGGGTAAACTGGGACGAAGTGAGAGAGTAGCATTGACATATATACACTACCAAATGTAAAATAGATAGCTAGTGGGAAGCAGCTGCATAGCACAGGGAGATCAGCTCTGTGCTCTCTGACCACCTAGAGGGGTGAGATAGGGAGGGTGGGAGGGAGACGCAAGAGGGAGGGGATATGGGGATATATGTATGTGTCTAGCTGATTCACTTTGTTCTACAGCAGAAAGCAACACAACATTGTAAAGCAATTATACTCCAATAAAGATGTTTAAAAAAAGTTAATAATAGCTAATGTGTATATTATACAAGTGCTTATCACATGCCAGGCACGATGAAAATTCCTTTATATGGATCTCATTTATTCCTTGCAAAACCCTATGTGGTAGATACTTTAATTATGTTTATTTTATTATGTTTATTTTATATCTGAGAACACTGAAGCTTCTTGGACAGGCTAAGTAACTTGCCCCAAATCTCATAGCTAATAAGTGAGGAGGCCATGGTTTCATTCAGTTCATCTGATTTTAGTCTACACACACAACTACTCTTCTATACTCAAATGAAATTCGAATTTATGCAAGTATTTCCATGCATTCATTCACCCATTCATCAAGCTTGTACTGAGTGTCTCTGCTCAGTCACTTGCTTGGGATAAAGAGATAACTAAGATGGGCTTCTATGCAGAGCATAGAAATATGAAGAATTTCAACATTATTTCTGGTACACCTCAAGAGTCCCTAATCCTCAGCTTCAATCACAAGATATTTTTTAATGGTGAAATCCTTTTGACACCCTCCATCTCTTTAATAATGAAGTTAATAAGCGTAGTAGGAATACTACTACTTAAATATGCCTACGTGTAGCTGAATAATAGAACTCAAAGGTATCAGGTCCTAATCCCTAGTATCTGTAAATGTTACTTCATGTAGCAAAGACATTGTAGATGTGATTAAATTAAAATTTTTGAGATGAGGAGATTATTTTGGATTATCCAGGGGGTCCCTAAATGCAATCACAAGTGTTCTTATAAGAGGAATATAGAGGGGGATTTGACTACACACAGAAGAGGGGAAGGCAATATGATCACAGGGGTAGAGACTGAGGTGATGCAGCCATGGGCCAAGGAATTGTGGCAGCCATCAGAAGCTGGAAGAGGCAAGGAATAGATTTTCCCCTGGAACTTCTACTAGAGAGACACCCTAATTTTGGATTAGTGAAACTGATTTTAGATCTCTGGACCTTTTAAGCAACAAGAAACTACACCAACTTAGCATACTTTGCTGCTTTGATGACCTCTGGGATCACTAGACCAGGACAAGTATGAAACACACAAAATAGAAAATTGAGTTTCAAACAAACAAATTAACTTGCCCAGGGTCACATGGCTAGCAGACAATGGAGCTGAGATTAAAACCTACTTCTGATAAACTTCAGAGTTTTGCAAATCACTTTAAAGTTTATAACCACCTTTATTTAACTACCTTTTTAAAGTTTTCATGGGATCCCAGAGCAGATTTTATTCCTTTTTAAAAATATATATGGATAGGGCAGCTGAGGTTCAGCAAGGTGAAAGGACAGGCTATAAGTCACAATAGAGGAGCTGAGACTGGATTCCAGTTGGGTCTTTGGATTCCCCACCCCTGGTCCCACACCCTCTGGCCTGTGATGGGTTCAGATGATGAATGAGGAGGTCCTGCCATGAGTTTCCTGCAAGCCAGGTTGCAGGCACCCCCAGCTTATCAGTCTGACCTTTGGTTTTTCACGGCAAACCCCTCTGTGGAGGAAGCTGCCAACAGGAGGCCAAGGCTCTGTATTGTCCTTATTTAGAATTGCTTTCACTTAAAGTGACTTTGCTCTTGCAAAACATGTTTATTCTGGTTTCCTCTCCCCACTGGCTGCTTGACTAGTGGGAGCCCAGAGCACAGCAACTCCAGCTATCAGACCTGGGCCAGGCAGGGCAGGGCCAAAAAGAAAATATTAAGACTCCAGAGAGAGGGCACAGGAGGGCCTAATTTCCCTTCCCAAGTTGTGTGCCAGACAGGATGGATACCGTCTCTTTGGAGTATTGCTGTGGGCCCTGGAGAGAATGGGCCATTCAAAATATACCCCTGCTGAGACTGACCTCAACTTAGAGAGTGCAGAGAACTTAGGGATAGAGCTTTACTTACTTGAAATCCAAACAGTTTTACAGTAACAACACTAATAATAATAATGATTGTTCTAATAATATAGTAACTTCCTTTTCTTCAGTACTTACTATCAACCAAGCAAGCTACTAAATCTCTTATGTAGTTTACTTTGTTTAATCCTCAGGATAACCATATTAGATAGGTACTTTTAATAACCTTGCTTAGTAGACAAGGAAGCTGAGACTTAGAGAGGTCAAGATCGTATGGCTGGTAAGGCACAGGAACTGAGATTTGAAGCCAGGTCTGTCTGTGTCTAGAGTGTATTCTCTTATGCAACACTCCTCTTTAGGGACCCCCTTTATAGAAGAGTGAGGTTCACAGAGCAGAGTGACTTGCCCAAGGTCATGTGGTAAATTCCAGCAGAGCTCATTTTCCAGGATTCCAGAACAATGTTCTTTTCAACAGGTTTACCCTTATGTAAACTGTAATTTTAAAAAGAAGAAACAGCAGTTCAAGACTTCCCACTTGCTGTCATTTGAAAGGCTTGTTCTCCCCTCCCCTTATCCCTTCGAATCCCATTTTCAAGATGTTATTGTCTTTGGGACAGTACATTTCTTCCATGGGTATATCTGGGTATAAGTTGGCAGTGAGAGGAGAAAGAAAGCTCTGGAGCTGAAAGAGAGGGTACCTGCCAAGTTCACTGTAACAGCTTTACATGGTGAACATTTTGTGAAACATGTTTCCTGGAGTCATCTTACAGAAGAGTCTCCTCACTCTTCTGGGGAGTATCCCCATTTTACAGTTGAGTAAAGTGAAGTTCAGAGGCAGTATGTCATTTGTCCCCAGCCAACAGCTGGTAAAGGGGTAGAGCTGGTCCTCCAACCTGAGTCTTCTGACTGCCTGGTAACAGGGAACAGAAACACTGTACACAAGCTGGGTTTCTGCCAGGCCAGAGAGCCCCCTCCCCAGCCATCATTCCACTTTGTTATCATTTGGAAATTAGAGTATGTTGCCAATTCTGATCTTGCTCTGGAGAGGGAAGGAGAGGGGAAAGGGAAGATTCTCAAGTGAGTTTTCTTCATAGTAGGGGAAAGGGTGATAGTTGGGGAGGAAAGCAACCCAGAAAACAATAAAATAATTCTTCTCCTCTCAAGTTACTCTCTCATGGGATCTAGAACACATATTTTCAAATAACCTTTTTAAAACATGTGCCATGCACAGAAGGGTGTAGCCTTCATCCCGGGGACTGGCCCTGTGTTGAGCTGACACAAATGTCAATATTTGTATGGAGAGTGGGGTCAACAATTAAAGGGGGTGGGTGAGTGGATGGAGGTGGGGGGGAGGGGCTGGACAGGGCTATAATCCTTCCCTGGCCAGTGGATCAGGAAGTGAAGATTTCTTTAGGGGCCAGCCCGAGTCTGTCCATTGGATATCTGGTTCCTTTTCCCTTCCCCCATGGTTTCTGTCTTACTCTTGTTCTAATTTTCTTCTGCTTATGATGCCCTTCCAGGCACGTCAGTTTTTGACAAGGTTCACATTTGGCCTTTCAAATGGCGATATGACACCAGTTGAATGAGGATCAAAAAGCTATATTCACAATCTTCTGATTCCCTCTAAGTTTTCTTTTTATCTTCTTTATTCCCTCTAATTTATCTGCCTTGTGGCAAACAGTGTGATCAGCCTCCTCTCGCTAGAGTATGAAGGGAAGCCATGGGCATTTTGCTGAAAGTAAGCTTTGATTTTATCATCTATGTAATAGACATGATAATCTTGGCCTTTCCTATCTCATGTGCTATTGAAGATCAAAGAAATATGGAAAGTTTAAAAACTCTAGGACTTCCCTGGTGATGCAGTGGTTAAGAATCTGCCTGCCAATGCAGGGGACATGGGTTTGAGCCCTGGTCCGGAAAGATCCCACATGCCACAGAGCAGCTAAGCCCATGTGCCACAACTACTGAGCCTGCGCTCTAGAGCCCGTGAGCCACACTACTGAACCCGCATGCCACAACTACTGAGGCCCATGCACCTAGAGCCCATGCTCAGCAACAAGAGAAGCCACCGCAATGAAAAGCCCGCGCACCGCAACGAAGAGTAGCCCCCGCTTGCTGCAACTAGAGAAGGCCCACGCGTGGCAACGAAGACCCAACGCAACCAAAAATAAATAAATTAATTAATTTAAAAAATAATAATAAAATAAATTCTCTAAAGTGCTAGAAAAAGTGCTAAAACATGAGCAGACTGTGATCTGCAGATTTCCCTCCCCTAATGGAAAAAAGTCCTAAGTAGTCATTAATTTCATAAATTGTTGGTACCCAGGATCTCCTCTCTGCTTCTTCGAGTAGACTACAAAGGATAGATGTGTGGGCAGTGAGGGTGGGGGTAATGGGTAGGAAGGTGCTTCCGAGGTTGACCTGATTTTCAGGTCCCAGAGCTGCCACTTGCTAGCTGTTTGTGCTAAGCAAAACACTTACTGCTTTCAAGGTCCAGTTTCCCAATCTGTAAAGTGGGACTACAATGCCTACCTCACAGGGTTTTTGTGAAACTTAATAAGAAACAAACATGGCTGCCAAATACTGAGCACTTGGTTTGTATCAGCTACTTGAATTAATGACCTCAGCACTCACAGTGTCTTAGAAACCTATGCTTCATTAGACTAGCTGTAGATTAAGGGGATCTGAAGCTCAGAGATGTTCAGCAATTCACCGAGAATCATAAAGGGAGTAGAAGAGCTAGAATTCTAACACAGATCTGTTTATTCCAAAATCTGGTAATGTCTCACTACCTCACTTTGCCTTTGAGGGTCTATGTGGAAATACTTTATAAACAGTAATATGGGCTTCCCTGGTGGCGCAGTGGTTGGGAGTCCGCCTGCCGACGCAGGGGACGCGGGTTCGTGCCCCGGTCTGGGAAGATCCCACATGCCACGGAGCGGCTGGGCCCGTGAGCCATGGCCACTGAGCCTGCACATCCAGAGCCTGTGCTCCTCAACGGGAGAGGCCACAACAGTGAGAGGCCTGCGTAACAAAATAAAACAGTAATATGGTGTGGAGAGCCACTTGCTTCATGAGCAAACACTTACTAAGGGTCTATTTTGTTGAGAACCTGGGACACAGCCTAAGGACAGAGGCCATGGATTGAGTATTGCCTTTCTTTGGGCTTCAGTCTTCCTGTCTGTAGAGGAAGAGAAGAATCTCTTAGATCATCTTTAAAGTGCCATTTTGCCTAGCTCTGACTTTCTAAAAATATATATCAAAAGGATTTTGAAAAAGTAATGAGTTAAATTGAAGATGGGGAAGAGGGAACAGATGTTCATCCATGACTAAGATATGCCATGTACTGTGTGCCTGATAGTCTCCAAAGGTGGCTGCCCCCAATTCCTTCCCTCTCTGTACATGCATTCTACTCCTCACATCAAGAGGTGAAGTCCACTTCTATCTTCTCCTTGAATCTAGTCTGGCTTCAGTGACTTACTTGGCCAACAGAGAACAGCAGAAATGATGATCTGGGACTGCCAGGAAAAGGTCACAAGATGCTTTGGCAGTGCTGGTTCTAGGGATGCTCCCTCTTGGAACCCAGCCCTGTTGCTGTGCTGTTGTTTGTGTTCCTGTTCCATGTCACATGGAAAGCACATGTTTAGGTGTTTTAATCAACAGGCCTTAGCTGAGCTCCCAGGTGACAGCAACTGCCAGCCTTATGAGTGCACCATCTTGGACATCCAGTCCAGTTGAGCCTTCAGATGACTCTAGCCCCAGCCAACATCTGACTACAACTCATGAGAGGCTCTAAGCAAAAACTACCTGGCCAAGTTCAGGCAACTCAGAGAACTGTAAGATATCATCACAAGTTTTTGTTTTAAGCTATTAAATTTGGGGTGGTTTGATAGGCAGCAGTAGATAATTGAAACACATTATTTAATTGCCACAATAAGACTTGCAATTTTAGCCCTGTTTTATGGGAAGGACATCTGAAGTTCAGAGAGATTAAGTTAATTGTCTAAGGTCATGTAGAATGTGGCAAAGCTTTGGTCAGAAAGGAAATCCATTTGATTTCAAATCCTGCATTTTAAACTTCATTACCAAAGGATCTTTTTTTCCTTTAGTCATTTATTAGCAAAACCCTTAAGTTGAAGTAGACAACTGAGCCTAGATACTGCTTATATATAATAAGATTTGGGGGAAATTATAAAATAATAACTCTAATTTTCCTTTGTTGGGTATTAATTATCTACCATATTTTAATGACATTTGGTTATGGCTTATAAAACTAGAATTATTCTTCCCACGTTTCAATGCTAGTTTGGCCAAATTGCTGGCCAAAACCTTTGTGAAGTACCTACACATCAACCAAAGTGCAGGCTCCCTTTGTCTCTCCCCAGTTAACTCAGCCCTGTCTGCAACTTTGCAAATATGTCTGCCACCTGCCACCTCTATTGCCCTGGCAACCTGGCCATTTATTCAAAGCTCATTCAGAAAATGATACGTGAGTATTGATTTTGGGAAGGCACCATGCTTGGTACTAGGGACCACCAGGTACCACCGTGCTTGGAATCTGGGATTCAGATTACAGACAGATACACAGACAGACAAATAATCACACAGCCATAACCCAGAGTCAGGATGGGGTGGAGCAGCACTAGAGGTATTTATGAGTCCTTCACTCCCCTCTGCTCACATTCAGCCTTCACTGAGCTGCTTTTAAGTCCCTGAACATGTTGTCCTGTTTCTTAGCCCTGGCTTTACTCATGCTGGTTTTTTCTACCCTTCTTCACCTCACAAGCCTCCATGCAGTTTTATTACCTCGATTGGCAAACTTAGCAAATGGCTGAGCAATTGTCTGCTACTCTGTGTATCTCTCCGTTTAACTGAGTTCCTTCAAATCAGGGATTGTCTTTTGTCTTTTTCCATTTTGTTTTCCCTGCCTTTTTAAAAACAGATCAAATTTTGAACATCTAATGACCATCAATAAAAACAATAAAACTAAGTTAATGAATACAAACATTTTTCAATCAGGTGTCACCCTCAGCACTCAATTTACTTCTGCACTTTGTTTTGGTTGCTTGGTTTGAAAAACCCAAATTGCCCTGATGAGCAGTTGTCAGAGTTTTTAAAGAGCAAGCTTCCTAATCTTGGGGGAGTGGAGTTCACAGAGGGGACAGCAAATTCTCATTGAGAATGTTGCACAAAGACAGCTTAACCTGGCAGCATGTGACATCATTGGGTAACAAACATGCAATCAAAGAAATAAACAAGGTAAGTATAGATTGTGTTCCATGCTGAGGAGTATGAAAAGAGGGTAATGTTTCAGAGAGTAACTGGAGCACAGAAAGGAAAGGGGGACTTTAGGTAGGAGCTGGGGGAAGCCTCTTTGAAGAGGAGAAGTTTGAGGAGATAACTGAAGAGTGAGAATAATCCAGGTGTGCAAAGAGCAGAAGGAAGAACATTCTGGGCAAGTAAGAGTAAGTGCAAAGGCCCTAGAACGGGAAGAAGCCTGGGATTGACTCTGCACTTTCCTTTTAGGAAACCACATCAGAGATTTCAGATAAACCTAGATATTCCTAGTGGTCTCTTATAGATGCCTGACCTCTTTTCTCAAACACAGTGTCACGAGCAAACTTGGGAGGCACTGGACCCATTTGATAGCTGAGAAGTAGAGCAGGAATGTGACAGCTGGTTATTGACAGGCCATAATGAGGTCCCAGCAACACTCTGGCTTTAAGTCCAAGAGTCCTAACCACAGTATCACACCACTCCACAGCCAGAAGGTAGAGTCGTTCCTAAAACCCAACCTTCTTCCACCAGAAACCAGGGACTTGGTGCCAGGGCAGGATTTATGACCTAGTAACTGAGGACAGAAATAATTGGTCACGTTAGTGACTGGCAGTCCCAGGCCGGGCTCCACTCTGGAGGGGGAGCATGGATTGAAATAGCTGAGGAAAGTTTACTTTTCTCAGCCCAGGTGCTCTACTGTGGCCAACGCAGCCCTAATGAGCTCTGCATATTCAGGACACAAATAATTGATGGTCCAATTTAAAGTGTGCGGAGGCCACATTTCTTTCCAGGCTCTGACGGGAAAACACCAGCTGAGGAAGAATGAAGAATCACCTGTTCTAAGTTATTTTCCTTCTGTGGTCATTCGATCCCCACGAAGACTGCCTACCCAGTCAAGGGCCTGGAGGAAGGAGGCAATTACCCAGGGAAGTCAAGCAAAAAGGAAAGGACAAAGGAAAATCGTGCACCAGGGAAGAGGTCCTGGGCTCTATGCTGGAATGGATACAGCCTTTAACATACCCTGCTTCGCATAGAAGCTTGAGTTAAGGCCTTGGACTTTGGGGTCAGACAGATCTAGATAGGAAAATGAATTCAGCTACCTTTTATATGGGGGATCTAGGCAAGATTTAACTGCTCCATGACACAGTTTACTCACTTGCTAAATGGGGATTAAGAGCACAGACTTTGGGGCAGCCAGACTTGGATTTCCCATCCAGCTCTGCCACTGACTGTCATAAAGAACCAAACTCCCATGTTATCCAAACTCCCATGTTAGTTTCTTTATTTCTGAAAAGGAAGTGAGTAAATAGTTACTTTGGAGTTCTGTTGGGAGGATTGCTTGAGACAAGACTTAAAATGAATGTGCTCAGTGCTAGGGAGGATCATTGTTAAATTACTACTTACCACTCGTTAAGCTCTAGGACAGTGGTTCTCAAAGAGTGGTCCCTGGACCAGCAGCATTAGTCTCACCTGGGGACTTGTTAGAAATGCAAATTCTGAGGTCCTACCCCAGACCCACTAAATCAGAAACTTTGGGGGTGAGCCCAGCCTGCTGTGTTTTATCAAGTCTTCAAGAAGATTCTGGTGCATGCTCAAGTCTAAAAATCTCTGCTCTCCATGGTAATCCAGAATGCACCTGAGACATTTCAGTTCTGTAGCCGTCTCTGACTCCTAAATGCTGTAATCCTTCCAGATGAGCTCTCTGCTCATTCCTTTCTGCCCCCAAACAGGGAAGAAATACTTTATTACTCAGGATAAAGTAATTATCCTCTCATGTGAAGTAACGTATTTTACACGCTTACTATATTCCAGGTATGCTGATAACAGTTTCACACAGATTATTGCAATTTATCTCTTTAATCACCCTCTATGTTAGATATTATCTTTGTTTTGAAGATAAAGGAACTGAAGGTCTGTGAGGTGAAGAAAACTGCCCCAAAATTTACAATTGGTGAGTGGTGAGTCCAGGATTCAAACCTCAGTAGTCTATGTCTAGAGCAGTCATACTGTCCCTTTATACCAGAATGAAGAACATTTGTGCACAGAGGCTGATAGACCTGTGGGATCATGAGCAGTCATCTTAACTTCTCAGGTTCCTCATTATGTAGAGGCGTCAATAGGGAATTCCTTACTGAGGCTTGAAGGATTCAAAGAGCTTAAATATGGTTCATCGTACCCCATACCCCTCTCCAATCTCCCTGCAAATTGTAAAATGTCTTTGGGGAGAACATTTTTTTCTTTTTCTTTTTTTTATTGAAGTATAATTGATTTACAATGTTGTGTTAGTTTCTGGTGTACAACAAAGTGATTCACATATATATATATATATATGTATGTATATATATAAATTCCTTTTTGTAGTCTTTTCCATTATGGTTTAATACAGGATATTGAATATAGTCCCCCGTGCTATACAGTAGGACCTTGTTGTTTAGCCATTCTATATATAATAGTGTGCATCTGCTAGTCCCAAACTCCCAGTCCAACCCTCCCAGGTCCCCCTCCCCTTTGGTAACCAAAAGCCTGTTCTCTTTGTCTGTGAGTCTGTTACTGTTTCATAAATAGGTTCATTTGTGTCATATTTTAGATTCCACATATAAGTGATATCATATGGTATTTTTCTCTTTCTGACTTACTTTGCTTAGTATGATAATCTCTAGGTCCATCCATGTAGCTGCAGATGGCGTTATTTCATTCTTTTTTATGGCTGAGTAGTATGCTATTGTGTATGTGTGTGTGTATACACACACACACACACACACACACACACACACACGCATACCACATCTTCTTTATCCGTTCATCTGTTGATGGACATTTAGGTTGTTTCCACGTCTTGGCTACTGTGAATAGTGCTACTAGAGTTTTGTCCGGATGTATGCCCAGGAGTGGGATTGCTAGATCATATGGCAACTCTATTTTTAGTTTTTTGAGGAATCTCTGTACTGGGGGAGAACATATTTCTGATTCATTGAGACATTCTTTCTACTGCTCTCCATTCATCTCTAACCTCTGCCTTCCCACCTGAAATGTAGGTATTCAATACCTATAAATATAACTGCCTACCTTTTATGTGCCACGCATTGCATTTAAGAACAATTTAACAGATAAGTGCCCTTCCTCATTTGCTGCCGATCATCTGATAGGCACTCCATTTGGGTGCACATTTTCTTTGACACACCATGGATCCTATGTGTGTGTGTGTGTGTTTGTATGCACTTAACAGAATAATCCACAGTGCCCCATAACATAAAGAGACCTATAGGAGGAGAGAGGGAACAGGAAAGAAAAACCTGAACTAATCTCTCTATAGGCAACTAATTGCAGTTTTGAGGTTATTTGGGGCACTTGATTACTGTGCAAAGAACCTGGCCTCTGGGGAAACAAGCCTCCCACATACTGATCTCCGTCTTGAACCCCTTTGATAGGAGCAGAATGTTTCAGGTGCAGATTCTAGAAGACTTAAAAGCAGGTCTGTTTTTAAACACACTGCATATTGAACTTTCTCCTCTGTGGCAGGCAGGCCAAGTAGTGGCTTTTGAAGCTTTTAAAGGCTCACTGGCCCTTCACAAATGGCTGTTGTGGACCTATGGTTTTAGAAGCTTTTTAAAAAGCCTTGTGGGCTTATTTTTAGAGCAAACCTTAACCTTGTAAAACTTCTTAAAGGAACCACGGAGGGTCCAATTGCTAGAGCCCACAGGCAGCTGCTCCCAAGGTTTCCAGCATAACCTTTCCTTGTGCTTGATGTGAGTACCAGGCTGCCAGATGAGCCTGGAGTTAGCTGCCCCTTGAGAGGGTGTGTCCTAGGAGCCAGGAGACCTGAGACCTGGGCCATAGGTGAGTCATCCAGGGAGGCAGTTTTCTCCCAGTGAGTGGAAACCCTAGAATCACAGACTCACAGAATCTCAAAGACTCCCCTGAAGGCAAAGAACCTTAAAAGTCATCCAGTCAGCTCTGATCTGACGCTTGAACCTCCCCTCAAACACACGTATAAAGAGGTGGTTCCACCTCTGTTTGCACACCTTCTGCTATGAGAAGATCATTGTCTGGGCACTTATTATTAAACACATTTGTAATTGAGTACACCTTACATTCCTGACACTGTGAAAAGTGCCGGGGATGCAACAGGGAATAAAAAATTAATCTCAATACAGACTGAACATTAGTGGAAAAGAGAGATGTGGATCAAGTGATCACATCCATACATAACTGCCAATAAAAAGTATCATTAAAAAAATACCTCAAGGATTCATAAAAGCTTCTGACCAGACCTGATGTGGTCTGAGGGATCAGGGAAAGTTTGATGAAGAAGCGACCTTTGAACCAGGACCTGAAGGATGAGTGAAGGTTAGCAAGGCAAGAGGAGGTTGGGGGAGGGCACAGAGGACTGAGGGAACATCTCTGAGAGGCTTTCAGGCAGTTGGGAGTGCAGTATTTAAGAAGAAATGAAAGCACTCCAGGTGTGTAACATAAAGGGGAAAGACCTGGTTTGAGGCTGGGGGCATGCAGTGTGTAGGGCATGCATGGCCTTGCTGTCTTGTTGAGGATTTTTATCTTTAACCTGAGAGAAGTTGGAAGCCTCTAATTCATTTTAAACAAAGGCTAGTCAACTCACACCAGAGCTGCAAATTCTTTCTCATTTGCTAAGTGTAGTGGTCTAAAATATGTCCATCATTCTCCTCTCTTCAAAAGGTGAAGCCTAATTTCCCTCCCTTGAATGTAGGGCAGTCTTATTCTAATTAATGAAATGTGGCGGAAGTGATTTTATGTGACTTCTGAGGCTAGGATAGCTTCCGTGGCATGCTCTCTCTCTCAAATTGCTTGCTCTGGGGGAATTCCATCACCGTGCTGTAAGGACACTCAAGCAACCTATGGAGAGGTCTACATGGAGAGGATCTACAACCAGCACCAAATTGCCAGCCATGGCAATTGGAAACATATCCTCCAGCCCCAGTCAAACCTGTAGATAGCTGTAGCCCCAGCTGACATCTTGACTGTCACCTCATGACAGAGCCTGAACCACCTAGATAAGCTGGTCCTTAATTCCTGGCCCACAGAAACTGTGAGATAATAAGTTTCAAATTATTGACTTTGGGTCATTTGTTAAGCAGTAATAGCTATCTAATTCTGTAAGGCATTTCAAGGTATGGGGAGGAAAGCAGGGACTTCGGGGTTAGAGAGACTTGTATTTGAAGTCCAACTCTCTAACTCTCCAACTTCCAGGTTGTTGGAGTGAAGGCATGTTACATTATCTCCTGGAGCTCCCATGTTCTATCTGTAACATGACATGAGGTCCCATGATATAGGACCATACAGTCATTCTCAGTTTCCTTGCCCTCTCCTATTTCATATCCGATTGAGTCCATGCCACCCTCAAAGCTGAGAAGATTAAAAACAAAAGATTGTATTGTCAGTAGGCACTGCAGAGTGTGGGTTATCATGATTCCCCTGGAATGAGAGGGCTTGAGAATTGTCTGAAGTTGCCTTAGACCAGGTTTCATTAAAGCACTACAGATTTTCAAGCCTATTCCCCAGTTGGGTCAATGAGTTCAATGAGTCGGTCTCCTGCCGTGGTAACAGAATTGCCTTTTATTTATTTGAAATTTACCTCCTCATCATTGCATGTCTTATTTTCTTTGTTTGCAATGCAATAAGGAAATAGATTACTAACATCAGATGTGGGCATATGACTTGCTTTAGCTGATGGAACAAAAGTGGGAGTGATTTAGGCCAAGACCAAGCAGAAATATTAAGAGCCATTGCAAATTTCAGCCATGTCTTTTTTCCCCTCTGCCATAAGAATGGCATGTCCCTTCGGTTTGGATCATGGAATGAAGAAGACATGCAGAGCAGAGCACAGCCACCCTGCAGTGTCCTCTGACAGTAACCTAGGAGAGAAATGAACCTTTGAGGAATTATTCATCTGAGACCCTCTCCCTTGAGTAGGCCTTTAAGCAGTGAGGGTAGGAAGGAGAGGGGGGCAGGCATTGGGTGATTCCCAGATTTTTTTTGCAACCAGGGAGATGGCTTTTAGACCTTTCAATAAGAGTAGGAACCTTGGAGGAGATGGTTGGTGGGGAATAGTGGCTTGTTTGGCTTTGAACATGCCAAGTTGAGGTGCGTAAGGGGGAAGTCCAGTAGACAATAGGACAAACTAGTTTGAATTAGGAAGGAGATCTGGACAGGAGTTATAGATTGGTGTTCATCTACCCATGGAGTTACTTGAAGCCTTGAAAGTCAGTGAAATCCCAGAGGTATCAGAAGCATA
The DNA here is from genome assembly GCF_949752795.1 of Hyperoodon ampullatus. Taxonomy (NCBI): domain Eukaryota; kingdom Metazoa; phylum Chordata; class Mammalia; order Artiodactyla; family Ziphiidae; genus Hyperoodon; species Hyperoodon ampullatus. The sequence continues at coordinate 51,326,139 of NC_136915.1, read as the reverse complement.
AGAGAAGGAAGGAAATGAACACTAAGGCACACCATGAGAGGAAGTGGTAGAGGAAGAGGAGCAGGGTTGGGGGAGGGGTGGAGCCTAGGAAGGACAGGGGAAGGAAATGAGAGATATATAGGCTACAAAGGAAAGTGAACTAAACCACTGGCACCAGAATTCCTCTTGGGAAAATAATTTTCTTTTTTTTTTCTTTCAAAGTCATCAATTTACATGAGCTTCAAAAGTCCTGTGAGGTGTATTTAGAGGAGAGCACATATATTCATCCTCAATATCCAGTGAGGAAACTAAGATTCAGAAGGATACATTCTTTGCCCAGAGGTTTTGTTGTTTGTTTGTTTTAATTTTTAATTGTGGAAAAAAATAACAAAATTTACCATCTTAACCATTTCTAAGTGTACAGTTCAGTAATGTTGAATGTATTCACATTGCTGTGCAGCCCATCTCCAGAAAGTTTTCATCTTGTGAGACTGAAACTCGGTACGCATTAATCAACTCCTCCCAATTTCCCCCTTCCCTCCGGCTTCTGGCAACCACCATTCTACTTTCTGTTTCTATGAATTTGACTACTCTAGATATTTCATGTAAGTGGAATCATACAGTATTTGTCTTCTTGTGACTGGCTTATTTTATTAGCATAATGTTCCCAAGTCTCGTCCCTGTTGTAGCATGTGTTGGAATTGCCTTCCCTTTTAAGGTTGAATAATATTGCATTGTGTGCATATACCAGATGTTGTTTATCCACTCATCTGTCGATGGCCACTTGGGTCGCCTCCACCTCTTGGCATTGTGAATAGTGCTGCTATAAAGATGGGTGTTCTGAGACATGTAGGAGAGATGGGGAATCTTAGGAGCATAGCATGAAGACAACAGAAAGGATGTCATTACTGCTCTGTATGAGAAAATGAGGGAAGCTTAGCTCCTGAAAGGGATGGGGAGAGAAGAGAAGATTGGGACCAGGGAGGAGAGATAGAAAGAGATGATCTGGGGAGATGAGGTGAAGTAGGGAACACCTGGGGTGAGGGGCCAGTGAAGAATTCCCAGTGTTGTGTAGTCAAAGATCAGAGATGTCTGGCATTCAGTATAAAGTGGTTACAGTTGTTGTTTTACCCCATCCCCACTACTCAACACATTTGGGGAAAATCTCCTACACATTCACACAAATGCTCTGTATGAGTTGCTTTTTAGTGGAAACTGAGAAAGGGACTCAGTTTCCAATCTGGTTTGATATAGGTCAGACAGAGTGAGCAAAGGAGGGAAAAAGAAGCTATAAACTGTCTTATGCAGGGAAATAACAATTATTCCAGAGTTACCAAAGGTGACTCTCAGACAGTGAGCTCCCTGGGAATTCACAGACAACTTGGGGAGGAATTTGGACTTCCATAGAATGTGCTCTAGGTATTTGGACTTCCATGGAACATAGCTAGAAGCTTGGAGGCAATCTTATGTCAGGCAGTGCTTCTTAAACTTTAATGTGTCTCCAAACCACTGGAGGGTCTTAATGAAATGTAGGTTTTGATTTGGTCAGTCTGTAGTGGGGTCTGGGATTCTGCCTTTCAGACAAGCTAAAGCTCATGGGTGATGGTGACGCTGATGGTCTGTGGACCACACCTTGAGTCATAGGGCTTTGGATCTCAAAGGGATGGAAAATTCCTTTTGGCATTGTAGTGCCTCTTTCTCTCTCTCTCCTTCTTTCTGTCTCTCTTTGTCTCTCTGTCTTTGTCTCTCTCTCTCCTATCATCATCTTCTTCTTCTTCATCATCCACATCATCAGCATCAGCATCATCATCATCATCTTCATCCTCCTCTCCCAGAGTTCCTGAGAAAACAGGGCTCTCCTGTCCTCTGGTGACAGGGAAAGCTGTCAAGGAGCCACTGCTGCCTTGTTAGCCCTTCACCTCAGTCCCTGCTCTGTCCCCACTCAGGTGGTGTGGAGGTCACACCAGGGTACGCTCAGAGGTCCCTTCTGCCTGCTTTGGCCCAGGCTATTAGAACAACAATTTGCAGGGGAGAAACCAAAGACTCTTTCTCCGTCGTTGGCCTCAGAACTCCCTCTCTCAGAAAGAGGGAAAGAGGTGGAGAGAAAGTTTTAAATGGTATTTTTCTTGAGAAAGGTCGCTCTGGGGAGCTAAGCATGAAATGAGTGTGTGATTGGGAGAGGGCTGTGTGGTAAACTCCCTTGTTTTCCACAGATGTTGCAGGAGTCCGAGCCAGAGTTCAGGCAAAATGTTTTCCCGCAGATCCACCCCTGCCCCAGAGGCTGTGAGGAAGTTGGCAAACAACATTCAGATCTAGTCAGGCTCAGGCAACCCCACAGAAACAGGAGAACTCACAGAATCTGAGGGGAAATGGTGGCTGGAGAACATCTAACAAGAAAAGAGGAGAGGAAGAGGAGGGAAACCCCACTGAATGGTGCATCTCCCGTGGGCAGAGCCCTGTGCTAGAAGCTTCCAGTACCTACCTTAGGTGTTTAAGGAACCCCCTTGCTTTCTCATTGGGTGCTTCTTTTGCTGGGAAGGCTTCCTGCCTCAGAGGCAGCCCAACTCACTCAGGAGCATGCACTGTGGAAATGATCTCTGGTAGCCTCGGCCTGCAGTGGCTTGAAGCAGGATTCCGGTTCCCTGGCTAGAGATTGAAGTCAGGCCACGGCAGTGAGAGCACTGAATCCTAGCCACGAGACCACCGGGGACCAGTGGCCAGTGACAAGGTGCCTGGCCCATCAGCTTTGTAGAAATGGATTTCCACAAAGAGGTGGAAAGTAGTGAAACAAAGTGTCTATTAGGAAGAAAAAGAATACATGTGAATAGGCACACATGGGCGGATTCAGAGAGAGATTTGTGCCTTCAAGGTAGTTTGAATCACTTATATGGGGCATTTCTTCTGGCTAATCATCTTGCTTTGCCTGGCTCTGAGTCCATATTTGGTTTATCTCAGTGTCCTGCCATGTGCGTGCACACATCTCTTAACCAAGATGGATTCTAGTGAAGAGGGCTATGGGTAGGTTGACATCACCTACTATGGGGTGGTGCCCCCTCCCTTTTGACCTCTGAGGAGCCTTTCTACACATGTGTAGTTGGGAAGGTCTCCTTGACCTTGAGAATGAGGAATATGTGGTCTCTTTATCTTTTATTTGGGCGGGGCTCAGTTTCTCCTCCCTCTTGCTACTGTCTTCATCTTGAAGTACCTGTCCACAGGGGACAAACTCCAGCTGCTCAGCCTGGGGCCCATCTATCTCCTGCCTCAGAAAGACTGCTCCCTTACCTGGAGCTAAAATCTGCTTTTCTCATCCATGCTGAGGACTGCTTTTGTGCTGACTCTGCCCTCCAAAGCCACAGTGAGCAAGGACACCCTCAAATCTCTGCCACGCATCCTGCAGTCAACAGAGCACATCCCAGTCACATCCATCTGCTTGTCTGATCCTCAGAGCTTCCTGGAAGAAAGCAGGGGGGCAGTTCTTCTTCCAGGGTTTCAGATAAGAAAGTGGAAAACTTGAGATGCTTTTTGTGCTCATGGGAGAGGTTGAGAGCACAGGCTCTAGAGTCTGGCCACCTGGGTCCATCATAGCCCAGCCGCTATTGGCTGTGTGTCTTTAAGATGGGCTCCTTGACCACTCTAAGCCTGAGTTTCCTCCTCTTCTGTAAAATTGGCATATCGATATTACATACTGGAGATCGTTGTGGTGAAGACTAAAAAGTAGAAGTCAAGTACTTAACCTTGGGTTTCTAGGAACTTCCCTTCAGTTCTTTTTTTTTTTTTTTTTTTTTTTTTTTTTTGCGGTACACGGGCCTCTCACTGTTGAGGCCTCTCCCGTTGCGGAGCACAGGCTCCGGACGCACAGGCTCAGCGGCCATGGCTCACGGGCCCAGCTGCTCCGCGGCATGTGGGATCCTCCTGGACCGGGGCACGAACCCGTATCCCCTGCATCGGCAGGCGGACTCTCAACCACTGCGCCACCAGGGAAGCCCTCCCTTCAGTTCTTAAGGAGGGAAAGGAGAAAAAGATGGAGGTTAAGTGACTCTCCCAAGCCCAGAAAATGGTGGCACCAGATCTAGAACTCAGTGTTTCTGAGGCTAAATTCAATACTTTTCCACTATATTCAATATCTTGCATTCCTAGGCCCACCAAAGACTGAAACCCACCCCTGACCCTCACCTTGGCAGCCTGGCCCTGCACTGAGCTGTTCACGATAGGTGGTCACCCACTGAATGGGGGTTGGAATGCCCTCCTTCCCCCCACCCCAAAAGCCTGAAAGGGCTGTGTCAGCCCTTCCGACCTTGAAGTTAGACACCGCCCTTTCCCCTTCAGCCTCTTTTCCAATACAAACACCCTCACAAGGTGGGGGAATGGAGGAAACCTCGCTCTGCCGAAAGCCTGTCCTGGTCCAGTCACTCCACAGATGCTGACCTGCTGCTCATTCACAACCATTGTGCAAGTGGTGTTATTTCCCGTGTCACACGTGAGGAGAGAAAAGCCCAGAGAGGTTAAGCAACTTGGCTGAGTCCACACACTAGCATTGATGGCACAAGGATTTGAACTGTGAGGCCCAATGACAGTGTCTGTGCTCATAACCTCTAGGGTATAGTCCCCATCCTGGTGCTCCTTCTATCTCCTAAGAGGAGGGGAAGACGAATAGTTCTAGAAGGCTCCCCCTGCACGGGATGGTTTCTAGCTTGTGTCGCCCTGCCTTGCTCACTCTCTCTAGTCTCTTCCATATCAACCCAGACAGAAAACTTAATCCCTTTCTCAGTTTCCACCAAAAGAATACTTTATCTCATCTGATCCTCCAGCAGCACTTGGAGGGGGTCATTAATGCCCTTAGTGCCCATAGTTTGACAGCAGATGAAGCTCAGAGAGGTGAAGTAACTTGCCCGAGGACATAGATCTGTTAAATAGGGGCTCAGCTTCCTATACAACCCCACCTCCAAGCTGGCAGGCAGCGTCTAACACCCTAGGGGGCCTTCATCAGATTCTTTCAGGATGTCACAACAGGCACTTGGGGTTGGGCAGGCCCTAAGTCTAGCCCCTCCAGAAACAAGCCTCATTCGCCAGGGCGGGGAGGACATCGGGGAGCCATAGGAGGTGATGAGGGGGCTGTCCAGCAAAGCAGGCGGAGCAGGTTTCCAGAGAGTTTGGGGTGGGAATGAGCGAAAGGTCCAGGCAGGCTCTCAGGTCAGGAGTTTCAGCTGTTTTCCAGAGAGTGAGTCTGGGCCACCGAGGATCTGTGGAATCCAGCCATGAGATTGGAGGAAATCCACAGCATAGGGTCGAAGAGTCAACAGGAGTGTCCCATTAGGGTCAAACGCTGAGGGTTTACGGATAGAATTAGGCCCCGGGGAGATAACTGGAGAGGTGGAATATTACACCCACCAGTCAGGAGGGAAGATTTCTGAGGCCACACTGCCTGGGTTCTCACCCCAGTGCTTCCATCTGTTACCTGTGGGACCTTGGCAAGTTACTCACGTCCTTTGTATCTCATGTTCCGCATCTAGGATACTAATAGGATCTAAGTCATAAATAGAGTTCTTGTGAAGATGAAATAGATGAGAAGAAGCTGCTGGACATCTGTGAACTGGCCCAGCACTAAAAGCAAGGTTGTTAGGTGCTGGTCTCGCCCTTGCAGCCAGGCTGCAGTGTTCTCTTGCTGAACATAAATCATCTCACAAGTGAGACCAAAAAAGGGCTACTTTATATATTTTCTAAACATTTACAGGAACGGGGTCACCATGCAAACCACAAAAATACCAGACGTCCTCCTTTCCCAGCTAATATGCGTGAGTGACTGCTGCCTCTTTATTAATTACTTCTTTAGCCTCTTTCTGTTCTTCCCTCTTTCTAGATAAGATCCACTAAGGTAACAAATCAGAATTATCCTTGCTTATTTTTTAAAAAATTTTATTGAAGTATAATTGATTTACAATGTTGTGTTAATTTCTTCTGTACAACAAAATGACTCAGTTATACACATATGTGTATATATATGTGTGTATATATATATATATATATATATATATATATATATATACACACACACATTCTTTTACATATTCTTTTCCATCATGGTTTATCACAGGATATTGAATATAGTTCCCTGTGCTATACAGTAGGACCTTGTTGTTTATCCATCCTATGTATAATATTTTGCCTTATCCTTGCTTCTTGATAGCACCCAATACCGAGCAAACCCCTACTTCCTTGCACTCTCTCCAAGATCACCTGACTTCAGTTCCTTTAAGTACACATCCTATAAGTCCTTTCTGTCACCCTCTGCTGAAACACCCAATGGTTCCCTGTGATGTGCACGCTCCCTCATTACAATGAGTCCGTCAACCCAATGTTCAACTACAGATGGTTCCTTGTGGTCTTTGTCTGGAGGGCATGGACACAGTTAATAAATGAAGCATGTAGAACAGTTCCTGGCACACAGTAAACACCATGCAGGTGATGCCATCATAATTACGGGGTAGGTTACCAAGGCAGCCTCAGGGACAGGGAAAAAGCATCAGGACAGAGGCCAAGTGGAATAGTGGATTTAGGTCCAGGAGACTTCAATTTAATCCCTACCTGCCATTCCAAATAGTAACTCACATTTTATTGTACACTTCAAAAGAGCCAGACACTGAGCCAGAGCTCAGGCAGAGCTGAGAGTCTGATGTGAAGAATCTCACTTATTCACTGGGGTGCCATGGGCAAGTTGCTTAAGCTCTCTGAGCCTCAGGTTTTCCATCTATAAAAAATGGGAAAAATAAAAATACAGGTTTGTCGCAAGGCTCCAGTGAGAATGAGTGTGCCGTAGTCTAGGTTATGATCATAAGGCTTCCAATGATTCCAGCTTGTACCCAAGGCTGGCAAAGGACAGAGAGCGAGGCTGATTTAGAGTCAGATTCCTGAAATTCCTGCATTTTTTTTACCTTCTTGCAGAGGAGGCCTGGACTGCCACTCTGAATTGTGTGGCTCTGTGGGAATGGTGAAAAGCCATCTGTCAGGAACCCCTTCCTTGGCCTCAAGTTTCCATGTAGCTCCTTTTCCAGGGAGACCAAGAATGATGAAAAGCTTTTGGCTCCATGTCACTTATTAACGTGACCAAGGCACTTATTTGAGACCCAGTTTTCCAAGAAAATGGAATAAAGTTAATTTCTACCCCATATGTTTGTGGTGGGGATCAAATAAAAAGGTGCAGATGGGACTGTGTTGTCAGCCACGGGGGGAAAGAGGACATGATCCATTCCTCTGAGGCTGCCTCCCACAGAGTGGTCTCCAACTTGGGGACCCAAGTGTCTGCTCTCCGAGGGCTGAGCTATTGGCCATGGGCCAAGGTGCTTGTTCATGTGTCTCTGTGCATTAACACCCTCCTATAAAGCTACACTTGTCAGGGAGGCTGAACGGAGCCCTCACATTGGGCTGATGTGAACAGGTTTCTTCCAGCTGATTTCGGCACCATCTTTAGAGTGTCATCCTTATCTCTGGTTGAGGCTGAGTTGCTGTGTCGTCAGCTTTCCAGCATGCAGGGAGGATAAAAAGCAAGTCCTGCATAAAGGACATTATCCTTAAGGAGGTAACCTGGAGGTTCCATGCATCATTTACCCTCATTCATGTCCCACTTCAAGGAAGGATGACAAATGTAGTCTGTAGTTTAGTGACCATGTGCCCAGCTTCAATTTGGGGGTTTTATTATTCTAAGTTCAAGATCAGGAATAGCAGAAGCAAGAAAAACATCAGGGAGATGAATACAGTCAGCCTGCAGTACCTGCAGGTTCCACATCTGTGGATTCAACCAACCAAGGATGGAAAATATTTGGAAAAAATTCCAGGGAGCTCCAAACAGCAAAACTTAAATTTGCTGTGCAGGCAACTACTCACATAGCATTTATATTTTATTAGGTATTATAGGTAATCTAGAGATGATTTAAAGTATTCAAGAGGATGTGCATGTGTTATATGCAAATACTATACCCTTTTATATGAGGAACTTGAGCATCCGTGGGTTTTAGTGCTGGGGTTGGCGGTCCTGGAACCAATCCCCTGAAGATACCAAAGGACGGTTGTACAGATCAATTCACCCATGAGGTCACTGAACCTGAGTCAGTGTCAGTACTGAGTAAATATCTGGATGAACAGCAGAGGGAGGGTCTAGTCAGTTGCTTGAATTATTCAATGCTAAAAATCAAATGTTTGGAATCATCCCTGTGAATCTTCACATTTTTCAATTTCTGTCTAGATCTTGGCACTGGGCAGACAGAGTCTTGGCCATATAACTCAGTACATGAACAATCACATACACCCCCACACACATAGGGGTGTGTGTTTGTGTGTGTGTACAAACCTACATATACATGCAATATAGATTTACGCTTGCATAGATCCTAATCTTGTACTGGAGGAAGAGAAGTCACACCTAGTTACCTCCCTCTTTTCAGTAGGCACATGGCATTGGTGAAAAAAGCAGTCTCAGGAGCCAGAGATATAGGTTCAAATGCAACCCATGTCATTGATACACAGTGTAATTCTGGGCAAGTTTCTCAATTTCTCTTGACTTCTGTTTCCATATTTATAAAATGAGTGTAATATCATCTGTCCTGAAATATTGTTTTATAATTAATTACAGTGTCATACTTATTTGCTTTTTGACATAATACTTTAGGTATAGTTGGTACAAAATGAATATTAATAGTTATTTTATTATGGTTAGGCAACTGAGGCCCAGTGCAAGTTAATGGCAGACCAGGAATTTCCCATCTCCCTCCTTAATATAAAGCAAGATCTTTTTAAATTTGTACTGCTCTCAGATACACTTATTTGTTTTTAAAAATTAAGTCCTTTTTGAAAAGTACATTGTTTATTGAAGTAAACACACATACAGAAAAGTACATAAATCATAAGTGTATAGCTCACTGATTTTTCCAAATGGAGAATCTGCCCCACGTTATTAACACTGAGGTCAAGAACCAGAACATCACGAGCACCCTGGCAGCCCCCTTATTACTCTCTCTGAAAGTAACTACTACCTTACATTACAGATTAATTTTGCCTTTTTTATACTTTATACAAATGGAATCACAGATAGATGTTACTATGTCTGGTTTTTTTTACTCTACACAATGTTTGAGACATGTATCCCTACTGTGTGTAATTGTGGCTTGCTTGATCACTCTTGTTGCTGCACAGTGTTCCAGTGAATATACTACAATTCACTGATCCATTCTACTCTTGACAGGCATCTGGGTGGTTCCTGAGTTTGGGCTATCATCAATAATGCTGCTTTAAAAAATCTTGCTTGTGTCTTTAGTGAATGCATTTCTGTTGAGTACATATCTGTGAATGGAATTTCTGAATGTTAGGATTTCTACATATTCACCTTTTGTAGATACTCTCATGAAGTTTTACAAAGTAACTGAAGTATTGCCTGCTTTTAATTTGTAGGAACTCAAGATAGTTCCATCTGCTCCCAATCTCTCTCCCACTGGACTTGTACCTCCTGGAATGCAGGAATTGTACTCTTAGTCTTTGGGTATAAGGAATCAATTGCTCTTGGGTAACCCAATGTCTTAGTTATCTATTGCTACACAAAAAAATCCCCTCCAAATATAGTGGCCTAAATCAAAAATACATATTTATTATCTCTCATGGTTTTCATGGGTCAGGAATTGGGGAGTGACTTGGCTGGTGGTTCAAACGTTAAGACTCTAATGAAATTGAATCAGATGTTGGTCTAGGCTAAAGTCATCTGAAGTGTTGACTGGGGCTAGGAGATCCACTTTCAAGGTGGGTCTCATAACTGAGAAGTTGGTGCTGACTGTTGGCAGGAAGCCTCAGTTTTTTTCCATATGAGTCTATTCTTAGGGCTGCTTGAGTGTCCTCACAACATGGTGGCTGGCTTCCCCCAGTGTGAGCAATCCCAGAGCCCAAGGCAGAAGCAGCAATGTGTTTTATGACCTCGCCTTGGACATCACACACAGTCACACAGTCACTTTCTCAATATTTTAAGGATCACCCAAGTCATCCTTATTCAACATGAGAGTGTACTACACTAGGGCATGGATATCATAAAGTGAGGCTCATTCAGGGCCATTTTGGAGGATGGCTATCATACCATTAAGCCCTTCCTGCTACTAATTAAAGACTTTTTTGTGTGACAATTGGAGTCCTAAGTGATTAGCACAGGGAGCATGTAAATTTTGATGGACAAATAGAGAGAAACAAGAAAGAATACATAGAACAAGTCAAGTCCAGGGAGAAAGGCAGGCTTGAATATAGCAGCCAAGAGGCAGCTTTAGCATTTTGAGTGTCTGAATAGGAGTGAATAAATAAATAATGTGTGAGTTTGGGGCTGGGGCGTGGGGTGAGGGACTGTATGTAGGGGACCAGAAATATTTTTCTTTGCTTGGTTTTGGACCATGAAGACTCAACTCCAGCATTGCTGATATAAAAGTAGTAGCCCAGATTGAGTATTCTCAACTTTTCTCACAGGTTCTTCAATTACCATCCATCCATCAATCCATGTATCTATCTTTTATTAAGCATCCAGCAAATACCAGGTTCTGTTCTAGAAGGTGATGGCAGGAGTACAGAAATGAACAAATGCACCAACCTGACACGGGTGATGACAAAGAGGGAACTAACATTTATTGTGCACCTACTGTGTTCTAGTACTTTCGCATTTATTGTATTAAATAATTCTCATAACTACTCTAAATGTTGGGCATAATGGTTCCCACTTGGCAGATGGATAAACTGAGACTTGAAAGTTCAATTGATTTACTCAGAGTTGGAGCTGAAAAGTGGTGAGGCTGAATCCTCTGCAGGTACGAAGTAGAAAGTGATTAAATGTGAAAGAAAATACACATATAGTACAATGGCAGCTCAGAGAATGGAGCGAGTCCTTTGACCTAGAGAGGTAAAAGAAGGCTTCATGGAAGAGGTGGCATTTCAGTAGGATCTTGACTGATGAGTAGGAGATGGTGGGAAAAGGCCATATGTGAGGAGTAAAGAATGTCTAAAACAAAGGCATAAAGGTAGGAATGGATATTAATAATGATGATACATACAGAGATGCACAGAGACATACACATATAATGTGGCTAGAGAAATGTGCATACAGGAAAGAACTGGCTGTTAGAGGTGAACAATAGGTGTCTGGGTTGCAAGGTTACCAGGCAGATACCAGACCCAGTTGTTCATTAATGCAACAGGAATTCAGAGAAGGCTAGATCATCATTTGGACAACTGAGTGTGAACTACTTTCAGACTGTGTGGATAACATCTTCTTTAAGCTTATTAAAAATTACATTGTAGGGCTTCCCTGGTGGCGCAGTGGTTGAGAGTCCGCCTGCCGATGCAGGGGACACGGGTTCGTGCCGCGGTCCGGGAAGATCCCACATGCCGCGGAGGGGCTGGGCCCGTGAGCCATGGCCGCTGAGCCTGTGTGTCCAGAGCCTGTGCTCCGCAACGGGAGAGGCCACAACAGTGAGAGGCCCGCGTACCGAAAAAAAAAAAAAATTACATTGTGGGTATACCTTCACACCCAGCAAAAAATGTAAGTTAACAAACTATAGAAGATTATGGAAATTATTGAATAAAAAATGAGAAGTGCCATTGATCAGTAACAGTCACATACTGATGGTGAGGTCTGCTGCTAGTTAATGATGAGGGAAGAATGCCTAGAAAAGACAGCAGGCCCTGAGGCTAGTGAGTACCAGAGCAATCCAAGAATCTCAGAGCTGGGAGTCACCTGCAGGATTATTTATTCTAATTTTGCAGTTTACATATGAGAAAGCCAAGGCCAGGAAGTAGGAGTGACTTCTTCTTCTAGAAAGAGCTCCTTCTAATATACCTCAGCCTTGCGAGAAGAACGGGACATAATCCCTGACCTGGAAAAAGCTATGAGAGTGGAGAGTGCTGTGAAAATTGCTAGGTTTAAAACATGTTAGGAGTTGAATTGTGTCTTCCTCAAATTCATAATTTGAAATTCTAACCTCCAGAACTTCAGAATATGGCCTTACTTGGAAACAGGGTCAGTGTAGATGAAATTAATTAAGATGAGGTTCGTATTAGAGTAGAGTAGGCCCTGGATCCAATATGACTGGGGTCCTTATTAAAGGAGAAGTTTAGATGTGCACACAGGGAGAATGCTATGTGAACATGATGACAGAGATTGGGGCAATGTATCTATAAAGCAAGGACACCTCAAATTTCCAGCAAACCACTAGGAGCGAAGAGGGAAGCATGGAACAGAATCTCCCTTACAGCCCTCAGAAGGAACTGATCCTGTGACACCTTGATATTGGACTTCTAGCCTCCAGAACAGTGAGACAATACATTTCTGTTGTTTAGGGCACCCACTTCGTAGTGCTTTGTTATGGCAGCTCTAGGAAACTAATACAATCGCTAAAAGAAATAAAAGTTATGTGGGAGCCACAGGAAGTAGGCACTGTGAGGGAAGGAACAATGCCTTAATGAAATAGTAAAGCCATACATTAATTCATTCAAACACAATGTGTATGAGGCACCTCTCATTTGTCCCTGGAGCAGATACATGAAGAATTAGAATACGATTCTCTTTGCCTTTGAGAAGCTCAAAGTATGATCTAGTTAGGCTCAGAACAGAAGTAAATGTTATGGGGCCCCAAAGGAATGATATGGGCAAAGGTTTGGATGCAGAAGGTGACATCTGAGCTAGGATTTTAAAGATCAGTGTATTTGCTTGCTAGTTGCTTAATGGAGCTAATTACTTCTGTCACTGGAAAGAGCTTCCGAAAATCTCCTCCCTGGTCCGCATAGCCATCAAAGAGGCAAAAATCACAGACTTGCTAAGTTTGTTCAATCTAGCATTTCAAAAATCAGCCTCAACAATGTAGGCCAATTATCTCAATCTCCTGCCCTAGTTGGCCTGCCATTCATAGGAAAAACAGGAACAGAGATGCTGACCTCTGTCTGCTCAGGGCCAAATCCCCTTGGAGCTTCAGGCTCATGTAAGAACTGGCTGCAGAAAGTCACCCCGGTGGCGGGTCTTCCATCCTGGCTGCCCAGACCTATCTGTAGTGCTGAAAAATCAGATTGTGTTATTTATGTATAAAAACAACAACAAAAATAACCGTTTCTTTCCACATATCCCATGCACCGGAAGCCAAGCCTTCAGCAGGTCATTAATACGTTGACGTTTTGAAGAACTGTGCTTCCAGACCCTGAAACAGGAGGCAGGTCTTCTGACCTCGGCCTTGAGGTCTCTTGGCTTTCTCATATTAAAGACCCCCAGGCTCTCAAATTTCAGCTCCCGGCAGCCACTGCTCTGAGTAATGCTGCTAAAAACAGAGCCAATTGCAGCTGGAGCCACATCTGCCTCTTTGGAATGATGTCAAGGGGGAAGGCGAGGGGTGTCTCTGGACTCTAATTACCTCCCCATTGGTTGGTCACGCTCCCTGAAATTCCATTAAGATGATGGAACCTATTCTGTTAGGTCTATGAGGGAGAACAATGGGGTGGAAGAAGACCTGCACGCAAGCCAGCAGTCTCTGCTTGGCTGATTACATTGGAAAGTCTTTGGGCAGGACATGCATGGTCATTTGCCCCAGACCCTGTGGCCCCTTAGAGTATAGCATCAGGTCCATTCACTATGGCTGTTCGCCGCCTGGCCTCTCCAAGAATTTGTGTAAACCTTGTTCAACTCATCCATACACGTGGTTTTGACTACCACCTGGATGGAAATACATCAAAACTTCTCCAGTTTGTGCCTTTCTTGTCAAGCTTCTGACCCTTCCGTCTAACTTCTTGTCCCTGAGTGCCTCATCTTCAACTAATTCATCATCTTTCCTCACAAAATTATTCCTCAAAGGGTTCTTCTTTATCCAGTTTCCCAAGTCAGAAAACTGGAAAGCATTCTTGACCCTTCCCTTTCTAGCACATCAAATCAATCACTAAGATCTACTAACATTATTTCCTAAAAGTCTCTTATAACCGTTCTCTCCTCTTCATTCTTTCTGATAATTTCCAAATTCAGGATGACATTACCTATTGCTTAAACTAGTATAACAGGAAATTCCCTAGTGGTCCAGTGGTTGGGCCTCGGCACTTTCACTGCCATGGCCCAGGTTCATTCCCTGGTCTGGGAACTAAGATCCTGCAAACCACGCAGTGTGTCCAAAACCAAAACAAAACCCTAGTATGACAGCTTCCAAAAGGGTCTCCTTGCTATCAGCTCATCCCCAACCAGCCCATTCTCCACTGAGTAGCAAAAGTATCTTTAAAAAATGTAAATCTGTACTCAAAAAACTAGGAATAGAAGGGAACTACCTTAACATAATAAAGACCATATCTGAAAAAATGTATAGTTAACATCATACTCAATGGTGGAAGACTAAATGCTTTTCCTCTAAGAGCAGGACAGGCAAGAATACCTGGTTTTGCCGCTTTTATTCAACATAATAGTGGAGGTCCTCGCCAGAGTAATTAGGCAAGAAAAAGAAATAAAAGGCAATCAGATTGGAAAGGAGAATGTAAAATTGTCTCTGTTCAAAGATGACATGATCTTGTACGTACAAAATCTAAAGATTCCACAAAAACTGTTAGAACTAGGAAATAAATTAGCAAAGTTGAAAAATTCAAAATCAGCATGCACTGGGGGAGAATGGATATATGTATATGTATGGCTGAGTCACTTTGCTGTGCACCTGAAACTATCACAACATTGTTAATCAGCTATACTCCAATATAAAATAAAAAGTTTAAAAAAATCAACATGCAAAATATTAGTTGCATTTCTATATAGTAACAATGAACAATCTGAAAAGGAAATTAAGAAAACAATAGCATCACAAAGAATAAAATACTTAGAAATAAACTTAATCAAGGCAGCAAATGACTTGTACACTGAAAATTACAAAATGTTGCTGAAAGAAATTAAAGACACAAATAATGAAAAGACATCCTGTGTTCACAGACAGGAAGACTTATACTGTTAAGATGTTAATATGACCCAAAGCTATCTATAGATTCAATGCAATTCCTGTTAAACTCCCAACGATTTTTTTTTCAGAAATAGAAAAGCACATTCCAAAATTTATGTGAAATCTCAAGGGACCCAGAATAGCCAAAATAATCTTGAAAAAGAAGAACAAAGTTAGAGGTTTCACATTTCCTCATTTCAAAACTTATTGAAAAGCTTTGGTAATCAAAACAGTGAGGTATTGGCATAAAGATAGATACATAGACCAATGGAACAAAATTAGAACCCAGAAATAAACCCTCACACATGTAGTAAAATGATTTTCAACCAGCATGCCAAACCATTCAATGGGGGAAAGGATAGTTTTTCAACAAAATGGTATTTGAAAAAACTGGATATGCATGTGGGAAAAAAAAAAAGTTGGACCCTTATCTTAAACCATATACAAAAATTAACTCAAAAAAAAAGTTAACTCAAAATGGATCAAAGCTAAACATAAGAGCTAACACTGTAACACTTTTATAAGTTTATGTATATGTATGTATTCATATATATGTGTATATATACATATATATAAAATCTGCTTTTATTGATGTCTTTTGCTATAGGCACAGTAGCCAGCACTTTACACCTGTTACCTCCAAACTTAAAAGAAATTCCATTTTACAAAAGAGGAAACAGACACCAGAGAAGATAAGCAATTTGCTTAAGATCAGTCTGATCTTAAGCTGATTGTGGACAGATTCTGACTCTTCTCAAGATCAGATCTCTGGCCAACTCAAGGTAAAGACTTATAAAGAGTGCAGGCTTTAAAATCAGAAAGAACACTGACTAACTCCTAACTGAGAGTGGCATGGACATATATACACTACCAAATGTAAAATAGATAGCTAGTGGGAAGCAGCCGCATAGCACAGGGAGATCAGCTCGGTGCTTTGTGACCGCCTGGAGGGGTGGGAGGGAGACACAAAAGGGAGGGGATATGGGAACATATGTATATGTATAACTGATTAAATTTGTTATAAAGCAGAAAAAAACCCTAAGGAAATGTGAATAAATATGGACTTTAGATAATTATAAAAAAAAAATGAACACTGACTAAAGCCGTGTGGTTGTGTGGTAGAAAATGCTTTTAACGTTTCTGTTGACTCAATTTCCTCATCTCTAATATCGAGATAGTAATGTCTGACCTTTTGCAAGTTGTAGGTGGTGAGGACTAATTAAAAGGAAATAGGGACAAAAAAGAAGAAGATCTCTGACATAGTCATTCCGGCTCTCTAGGGTTCGCACATACATGAAAATTCACAGCAAAGTCAGAAGATGAGTTGTTTGGAGAGGTGGTACCTCCTTTGGCAATGGGGGGAAACGGAAACAAGAAAGAACGAAAATTAGAATGAAGGTGAACACTGTTTCTAAGAAACTAACGTGAGAAGAGGTTTTGGAAACTTTTGTCTCAATTATCAATGGGAAAGGAATTATAAATATGTATGTCATACAAATTACCTCTAAAAAACAACTCTGAGTGATTTCCATGGGCAGTGTAATACAGTAGAGAGAGTTCTCTGAGTTCCAACTCTGATTTAACAGCTTCATATGCATGATGGCATTTGGGCACATCATGTAAATCCTCCACATCTCCAGGTCCCTATCTAAAAAACAGGAATATTAACACCTACTTGACATTCTGGGGAGAACAGTGAGAAATAGAGGTACATATTATTTGAAAAGTTAAAATACCATTTGGGTCCAGGTTAAAGACACTTCTACGAGACATATGACCCAAGCCACTCACTTTTCTGAACCTGTTTTCTCATCTCTAAAAGACATCAATAGAGCCTACATCCTAGAGTTGTTAAAGGGATTAAATGAAATAATGCAGGTAAATGTTAGCCTCATGTTGGCACACATTAAGGACTCAATAAGTGGCTGTGTTTATGCTACATACCAGCAACAACAGCAATAGAAACCTTTCTTTACTGCTGGGAAGTAAAACAAAGTAAGATCTATTGGAAATTTTAGGAAAAGAACTCATGGAAAATATTTTTTAATCCAGATTTCTCAATCTTCTTAATTTTTCCTTACCCTGGGAAACTGCAGGAGAATGGCATGCCTGAGGTAGTGTGTGTCTCTGTGAATTTTCTTTGACTCTACAAGGTTAGAAGCTTCTCGTCTTCTGAGATTGAACACTCCCAAGACATTGGATCATTTCCTGAACTTCATTTATTTAATAACTAATCTTTTATTGCCTTCTCTCTTTGAAAGCCAGCGGCCAGTCTGGTTCCCTCCCCCACCCCTCTTCAAGGTCTCACCTCTTTAATCATTTGGATAAAGCTGGGACACACTACAAACCATTTTAATGGGAGTCTGATAAGTGAAGGCCATTTTTCCTCCCCGCTCCTTCTCAACCTAGCCATATTTCGGATGATTTCTAATCATCCCAGTAAATCACGTCATTCTCCCACAGTCACCTAGTTAATATCCGCAGTCAACAGGTTTCTTTTGGCTCTTTTGTCTGGGAAAGCCTGCTATGCAAGGTCCCAGAACTCCAGAGAAATGATTCTGAACCTGGAATTTGCACAAACTGAGCCCTCAGATGCAGGATTAATATTTTCCCAAGTTAACATTAATAACTATCATCTCTGAGCTCTACTTCTGTGCCAGACACTGGGCCAAGCACTGTATCTGTATTATCATGTTTAATCCTCATAAAACCTACTAGGGAATGCTCTCATGTCTGTTTTGTGGACAAAGAAACTTAGGCCTAGGACACTCTTACTCAAAGTGTGGTCCTCTGAGCTACAGCATTACCCGGGAACTTGTTAGAAATGTAAATTCTCTAGCTCCTTCACAAACCTCCTGAAAATAAATCCCTGAGGGTCGTGTTCAGGAATCTGTGTTTTAACAAGCCCCCCTGGTGATTCTGATGCAGGCTAACATATGAGAAGCACTGGACTAGAAAAAGTGAGTAACTTGCCAAATTCAAGGAGCTAATAAGTCACAGGAAGAGGCTTGGAAATCAGAGTCTGGCTGTCTCCTAAACCAGAGTCAGGGAGACTCTATATTGAGATGGTTCACAAAGATTTAGGATTTGAAGTAAAACTGCGTTGCACCGTAAGGACATCTATTATTTCATGTAATAAGATGTGCAGAAGTAGCTCAGTTCCAGGTTTGGTTTAATTCAGCAGCTCAGTGTGTTTATGTCTCCAGCTCAACAGCATCTCTCATTCTCTTGGCCTTCTCTTCATGGTCACAAGAGGGCTGCAGCAATTCCAGGCATCACATTTTGTTCCTCACTGCCTAGATGTCTAGGGATGGAGGCAGAGGGAAAGGGCCTGTCTCTTCCTCCATGTGTTTTTATGAGTAATACTTTTTTTCCCCCAAAATGTACTTTCCCCAAAAGACCTCCTCTCCTGGATTACTGCTCAGAATTTCATCACATGCTCATTCCCAAACCAGTCACTGGGAAGAAAAATGGAATAACATGATTGGATAAGACTATTTCAGATTTACCTCCCTTGAAGCACATGGATGCCTGAAAGCACACAGTGGATGGAAGTGCTAAATCAAAGCAATAGGGACCAATTTTGAACTAGAGATAAGCTTGGATTCACAGGATGGCATCAGATGTTAGGAATCCAGATAGAAAAATTAAGAGTTTATGCCATAAGCAATGCAGAGCCTTTAATCTTTGAGCAGGGGAAAGGAATAAGTAAGGACATTCACGGGAAGAGTCTGCTGGGGGTGTGTAGGAGAGATGGGCACTAGACTCAGGAGAGGGAATGATGAAAGTCTGTGAGAGAAGCTGAGCTGTTGCTGTAGCCTAGGTAGAATTTGCCAAGGGCTTGGTCTAGGTAGGTGGCATGTGTAACAAGGATGGCTGAAGATAAGAGTCATTTGGAAGGAAAATTGGCAAGAGCGGGTGACTGATTAGCCATGGGGAGATAAAGAAGGGAGCAAATCAGGGGTTACATGCTGTCTTCATGTCTGTGACCAGTTGTTCTCCTGCTCCTCTGGGGCCATGGTGAAAAGAGCTAACTCCTGCAAAAGGAATTTAAGCAAGTTAAAGGAAAACTGTGAGATGTATAATGGGTTATTTAGGGGTATATGCTTAAATTCTTAAATTCAGTGCTTGGCTCTATGATATAATAATAATAATTGCATTTATTGCCAGCCTATTATGTCTTGCTGTTTTATTTACTTATTTAAATTTATTTTTATTATAGAAAATTTTATACATATAGCGAAGTAGGGAAAATAATATAATGAACTTGCATGTACCTATTAACCAACCTCAACATGATCAAATCCTAGCCAATCAGCCTTGTTTCCCCTATTCCCTCACTTACTCTCCACCAACAACTCCAACCTAGGTTATTACTTTTTTTGAGTAACAACTTTACCGAGATATAATTAACATGCCATACAATTCACGTATTTAAAGTATGTAATGCAATAGTTTGTAGTACATTCATAGAGTTGTGAAACCATCACCACTATCAATTTTAGAACATTTCATCACCCCAAAAAGAAATTCCATACTCTTTAGCTATCACCCCCGTTCCTGCATCCCTCTTCCCCCAGCCCTAAGCAACCACTTATCTACTTTCTGTCACTATAGATTTTCCTATTATGGATATTTTATATAAATGGAATCATACAATATGTAGTCTTTTGTGGCTGGCTTCTTTCACTTAGCATCATGTTTTCTAGGTTCAGCCATCTTGTAGAATCTATCAGCACTTCATTTCTTTATATTGCCAGATAATACCCCATTGTATGGATATACTACATTTTATATATCCCATCAGCAGTTGATGGACATTGAGTTCCACTTTTTGGCTATTATGAAAATTGCTACTATGAACATTTGTGTACAAGAACATTCATATACAAGTGGACATATATTTTCATTTCTCTTGGGTATATACCTAGGAGAGGCATTTCTGGGTCATATGGTAACTCTACACTTAACCTTTTAAGAAGCTGCCAGACTGGTTTCCAAAGTGGCTGCACCATTTTACATTCCCACCAGCAGCATATAAGCATTCTAATTTCACCACATCTTCCCCAACACTTTTTATTATTTTTATTTATTTATTTTAATTTTTTAAGGACTTTATTTTTAGAGCAGTTTTATGTTCTCAAAATTGAGAGGAAGGTATAATTTCCCATGTAATCCCTGCCCCCATGCATGTATAACATCCACTATTATTAGCTTCCTCCACCAGAATGGTACATTTGTTACAATTGATGAACCTATATTGACACAATAATCACCCAAAGTCCAGTTTACATTACAACTCATTCTTGGTGTTGTATAGTCTATGAGTTTAGACAAATGTGTAATGATATATATCTACCCTTATAGTATTATACAGAGTATTTTGACTGCCCTAATAATAATTCTGTCTTTGTTGTTTTTATTAGCATTTCCTTGATTGCCAAAGATGTTGAGCATTTTTTCATGTGCTCATCGGCCATTTGTATGGTAGTCCCCTCTTATCCTCATTTTCACTTTCTGCAGTTTCTATTACCCACAGTCAACCACGATCTGAAAGTATTAAATGGAAAATTCCAGAAATAAGCAATTCATAAATTTTAAATTGTGCATTGTTCTGAGTAACACGATGAAATCTCCTGCAGTCCCATTCCGTCTCACCCAGGACCCCGCAAGCTTCCATGTCGTCTGCTCCTGACATCCAAGCATCAACATCATCATGGCTCAACGATCCAGGGCCACCTGAAGCCAATGATTCTCCTTCTAATGTATCATCAGAAGGTCAACAGGAGCCTAACACTATGTCAGGATGCCTATATCATTCACCTCACTTCATCTCATCATGTAGACATTTTATCATCTCACATCATCACAAGAAGAAGAAGGGTGAGTACAGTATAATAATTTTGAGGGGGAGCCAGAGAGAGAAAGACCACATTCACATAAATTTTATTACAGTATATTCTTATAATTGTTCTATTTTATTATTAATTAATGTTGTTAATTTCTTACTGTGCCTAATTTATAAATTAAACTTTATCATAGCTATACACGTGTAGGAAAAAACACAGTATATAGGGTTCAGTACCATCTGCGATTTCAGGCATCCATTGTGGGTCTTGGAACTTATTCCCAATGGATACGGGGGGACTACTTAGAGAAATATGTATTCAGATCATTTGTCCATTTTTAATTGGGTTGTTTGTCTTTTTTTATTGAGATGTAAAAGTTCTTTATATTTTCACGATATGTGTCTCATCAGATACATAATTTGTAAATATTTTCTCCCATTCTGTGGGTTGTCTTTTCCCTTTCCGGATGGTGTCCTTTGAAGCACCAAAGATTTTGTTTCTGATGAAGTCCAAGTTATCTATGTTTTTTCTTTTGTTGCTTGTATTTTTGGTGCCATGTCTAAGAAACAGCAGCTTAATTCAAGATCACAAAGATTTATACCTATGCTTTTGTATAAGAGTTTTATCATTTTAGCCCTTATATTTAGGTGTTTGATTCATTTCAAGTTAATTTTTATAGATGGTGTGAGTGACAGAACCAGATCCACAGGCTATGCCCTTTCTATTACACCATCATCCACTGTGGCCAAAGCACAGTGAAATATGGTAATAGTGAGGTCAGCCTGACCCAGACAACCCTTGCCTTCAATTCTTTGAAGGTATCATTTAACTTGTTTACTTTCTTCCCTGGCACCACCACCATCTCTATTTGCCCTTCATTCAGTGTTCTACCCATCAGGAGAGAGAAAGACAGCTCTCTTAAAAACTCATAGATTACCTCCTCAGAACTCAGAGAGAATGTGAAGTAGAAAAATCAAAAGCTCAAGGTGAGGAGATTGAATTTGCATCCATCTTAAAGGTAACCCTGTCCATTCTGAAGTGAGGAGCAGGTTGAACAATCTTAACTTTCAAGTGGGAATTGAAATTTTGTTTACTAGAAGGCTGACTTGCATTACCACATCTTAGCATTGAAAGACACCTTCAGTTGGAGTTTGTCTGACTTCTCATTTGGCACATGGAAAAATGTCCACTGACTTCTTCAAATTTACAGGCTAGTTGGTTGCAGAAAGGGGACTCAAAGGCAGGTCCTCTGATTCCACTTTTCAGGAATATCAGAACTTTCATCTGTTCCTCGAGCCTACCAGGCATGAGTGCCAGATAACCTGCCCTCACCAAGCAAAGGGTATATAATAATATCATGAGACTCTAAAAATTTAGAGGAAGCTGGAAAAAGGAAGAAAAATCACTGAAGAGTGTACCTGGCAAGGGGAACAGTAATTTTCAAAGATCTATAAGGTAACAAGCAATCCAACTTCTGAGTCAGAGGGGTGATCCATGATTCAGGAATTGGAGAACATCTTGCACATTCTGTCTTTTTTTTTTTTTTCTATAAGGCAAAGAAAGAGAGTTGGGCTCAGACTCAACTGCATACTGCCTAGGGCACAACAGAAATACTGTAGAGAGAACATGGATTTAAAATAATTGGGGTGAGAAAATATTCAGCCTATGCTAAAATGGTTTAGGTCTATGCCAGAGGGCAGAATCCCACCAAGTTGGACAACATAGGGGAGAGAATATCAACAAGTGACATGGCCTTCAGGACTGATGCCATCTTACCTTCCACTCAGCCCCTGTTCCACTTCTAGCAGAAGCGATCTTAGGAAAGGTTCTGATCACTGACAAGTATAGGTGTTGTAGCAAAGCTTCAGGATCGGCTAGACCAGGGTTCAAATTCTGATTCCTTTACTATCTAGCTGTGTGATCCTAGGCAAGTCATGTCAGCTCTCTAAGCCTCAGTTTCTTCCTCTGTCCAAAGGATATCATGAGGATGAACTGAGGCGATGGTACAACACATATAGCGCAGTTCCTGGGACATAGTGGATGCTTCACAGATGCATTTTTGCACCCCTCCTTAGTCTTTCTCAGCTTCGTATGAATTTTGAACCACCTATCCAGGTGCTCTTTGGATCTCAGGACCTATCTCTTTCCATATGGAATTAAATATTTCATTCTCCTATTAAGAGACTTTTAGAACTGAAGTTCCAGACACCCTGCTGAGGAACCTGAGGCCAGAGCATTCATGGCAGAGTGGACATCTGGACCCTCCATTCAGTGCTCTCTCCTTGGCGTCACCGTGGTGTTCCTGGGATGCTGGTTGCCATGACTACCTAATTATTTCCTCTAGGTCTGACCACCACAACAAAGTGAAACACTTGCCAAACTCCCAGCCAAATAAGCAGCAGATGTCCAATTTAAAAAACATCATTCCTGAACAATAATGTTTGGTTTCCCAGTCATCACATGGACCCATCCGCAGAGATGGAGGCAGGGAGAGGCAGCTGTAGGGGAAGCCAGGAATAGGACCTGGGATGTAGAAGGGGCCCAGACTTATATCTGTGTCTTCCCATGGATGAACCATGCAGGAGGCACTCGTTCCCGACATGACATCCTGATTCATTTATAGAGTCACTAACTCTGTTCAACTGGTCTTATAACAAATTCTCAGTGGCCACACAGTAGCAGTAAAAGACAAAGCTAATGGCTTTTAGAGTCAGACAGGTGTGGGTATCAATGGCACTTTTGCCTCTGACTCGCTGAGTGACTTTGACCAAATGTACTTCTCTGAGGCTCCATTTCCTCATATAAACTGAAAACTGTAATACCTGCCTTATACAGTTGTCATGGGATTAAAGCAGAAAACAGGGATACAGCACAATGCTTGGATCTAGTGAGTCCTTGATGAATGTTAGTTATAAATTTGCCTTTAAATCATCACATAGTCTAATATACCCATTCTGCCACAATATATCAAGGTGAATGATTGCTTTTGAGAAATACAGACTCTCATCCAAGCAAAAAGAGTCTTAAAAGTTATTTCAAACAACCCTCTTATTTTATGGAGGAGGAATTGAGACCCAGAAAGGTTAAAGTCTTTGCCCAAGATCACACAACCAACTAGTCAACTGCAGGGCTAGGATTAGAATGCCAGTATTCTAACATCCAAGCCAATACTTTTTCCAGCATCCAATAGAGCCTAAGAAAGGGAAGGAGGGACGAGAATTCACATTTAGAGAGCATCTGCTATTCACACGTATTCTGCATGAATTGTTTTGTTTAATCCTTACAGCAATAATAGAATGTAATGTATTATTAGTCTTAATAAATGAGCAAACTAGAATATAAGCTTTAAAGAGCAGGGAGTATGTCTTTCTAATTCATTCCTGTATCCTCAGCAGGCAGAACAGTGCTTGGCACATAGTAGGTGCCCAGTAAATATTTGCCAGTGAGCAAGATGAAGTAATTTATCAAAGCCAGAAAGCTAATAAATGGCAGAGCCAGGATTTGAAATAAAATCTGTCTGACTCCAAAGCCCATGCTTTTCCTGAGCTGGCTCTTGTACTTTCTCCCCTAGGAGAACTAGGAGGCTGGAAGGAAGAAGGAAGGAAAGTCTCATTCTTTGAGAAATGTGTCAATTCCAAGGCATTAAACTAGGCACAGTTATATATATTATGTCATTTACTTTTCACAACCATCGAGGATAACGCTTTTCCTTTTTTTAAAAACATATGAGGAAATTGAGACAGAAAGCTTCAGTGACTCTTCCAACATAAAATAGTGAGAAGAAAAAACAAGGGCTTAGATTCCAGTGCCAGACTTTCACCTCCATCATGGACTCTTCTCTTAATATCACAGCTGCTTATAGGATGGGCCCTGAAGGAGGCTGATGGTGGGCCAGGAACATGATATCAGACCTGTCACACAATGGGGGCAAGCATAGTCCCTTTGGGTTTGCCACTGGATTTTGCTCAAGATGCCCAGCTATGTGGTAGCCTTTTATGACCAAAAACATAAAGATAGAAAACCAGTAAGTTGAGGATGGCTAGGTGCTTGGTGACACTACTGGGGCTTGCAGAAAACCTGTCAGTGGCCTGCCTCCCCTTTCCTAGTTTAGTTCAATAACAAAATCCCTTTGTTTCTTAAGCTTTTATTAGTTCTATTCTGTTATCTGCAGCCAAAATAATTTCTTTTCAGGAGTGAGGGAGTAGTAAAGGCCATGGCGCTTGTTGTCTGTTCTCTCACTAACAGGAAAATCTGTATACTTCTGAATTCTCAGTGTCCATATTTTTATTGGTGGGAGGTATCTGTTGGTTGAAAGTGTTAGAAAAGAACTTGAGCTAGCTTCTGTGAATGAGGGAAAGTTGTTATAGGAATAAAAGACATCTCTTGGAACCCAAGTACAGGGATTCAGCCGAGCCTGGCAGTGGAATTGGACAAGGACCTCAAAAGCATTTGGCACTGTTTCTCTCTAATGCTATCTGCTCTTCTCTCTTCTCTTTTCTCTTCTCTTCCTCCTTTTCTTGTTCTTCCCTCCCCCTCCCCTCTTATCCTCCCCCTCACCTCCCCCCTCCTTCTTCTCCTTCTCTTCTTGCTCTTCCTCTTCTTCCTCTTCTCCTTCTCCTTCTTCTTCTTCCTTTCTTCTCCCCTCCTCCTCCTCTTCTTCTCCTTCTTCTTCTCCTTCTTCTTCTCCTTCTTCCTCTCTCCCTCAACCATCTCTCTCTCACTTTGAATAACAGCCTCCATCAGTATCTACATTTGTATGTAACCAATTCAACCACCCAAAAAGAGGCTGAATCTCAGGCCCAAATAAAGTTTCTTGCAGAGCAGATGTGATTGACCACACTCCAATCCTGTGGCCAATGCTGCAACAGTCAACACTGACCAGGAGGAAGGATCACAGAGTATGAGTTTGGCTTCCTGGGGATGATCCCTGGACACCATGTACATGATGGAAGCAGGGAAGTTCTGACAATAGATGGACTGGGGAGACAACCCAAAGCTGGTTATTATAAAGTCCCATCTCCTCTCTCTTCCTGGGGCATGAAGTGCTGTTTTAGTTATTATCAAGGCCAAGTAGCAACCTTGCCCTTACTGTAGTTTGGTCTTTTATTCATTTAACATTCAACAGACTCTATTCCAGGTATTGGGCCTACAACAGTGACAAAAGCTGGCTAAGTCACTACCCTCAGAAGTCTTAGCCTTTTCCCCTTCAATTGTATGGGATCTCCCACATCCTTCCAGTAAGTTATCCCTTTGCCCAAGCTCATTTGAGACGGGTTTTTGTCACTTCTAACCAAAAGAATCCTGACTAATGCAGGAATGTTACCACTGACAGATCCCCTAATATGGAACTGGCTGAGTCAGGATAGAGTAGGGAGTTGTGAGGACTCTGCCATATGGGGCTGAGATACCAGCAATCCTTGTTAGGTGGTAGAAAATCAGTTGGTTAAAAGATTATCAATTTTTTGCTAGAACTCAGAGTGTTGTCCACAAAATAGGAACTTTAGGAACCTGGTAGAAAAATGTCAAAATATTGCCACCTCTGGCTACTTCTTCAAGTAAGTTATTGATTTTGGCCCATCTGATAGCTGACAGAGAATAGCTGGGTGGATTTACAGCCCTGTTCAAAGAATTAATTCTTTCTACCTGTAGTTAGGAATTTGAATCTGTTGAATCAGATAAACAAGTGCCTTAAGAATATGGTCTTATTGTTGGTGCATCAATTAGGATACTGTACATCTGGGAGGATCCAGCAGAATCTGGGAAGCCTGATGACCCCAGATTGCTTCTGAGCAGCTCTCCTGTGCATTCCTGCCTGGGAAAGTTGGAAATGCACATTTGGATGGGTAGTGAAGTTGAGACAGGAGCTACATGGCAGAAAAAATTAGCCTTTCCTCACTACTCCAGCCTATTATTCTTCAAACTTGGAGGCATAGGCCAATAACCTAAGATTTAGGGAGACGTGCAGAGTCCCCAAGATTGATATTAAGAAACCGATGCTACAAATGTGAGGTCCAAATTCAAAAGTAAATTTGGGCAAGACTTCTGGTATTGGGTACCAGCAAACTGAGTCTCCCTTGCCTCCTCCCTCCTCTAACCCAATGCAATCAATAGGCTTGGCTAAGAAAGGACTTAAAAGAGTTGTGCTGTAAGAAAGACTCGAGCCTAGGAAACAGAGACCTGTGCTTGTTCAACCCTGAAAGCAACCCTTGATCCACATTCATGACTCAAACAGAAATGAACTACCAAAGTGGTACAGTCCCTTATGATGGAATGCTCCTCAATTCTCCTCTCAGTTCTGGTACTGATTAACACTGGCCAAAGGAAGTCCTTCTGGTTGTAGAGCCCAAGGCAGCTAGAATAATTGGTCAAGGAACAAATATATATCCATGAGAGTGAGCAGTGCAACAGAATCCAGGTGATGCTCTACCCCTGTGACTCAGTATCTTGTTGCTTCCCCTCACCCTCACTAAGGGAGTCTTGTTATCCTTTATTTCCCTGATGCTTGGATAGCGAGTGTATTGGGCAGTTAAATACATTATTTAGCACTTGACTTGCAAAATCTCAAGGAGCCACAGTGAGCCACGTTCAAGAGGAGGAATCGACCTTCAACAGAAAACTTGAGTTTGGAAATCACTGGCCCCTGGTTTTATTTCTGGATTTATTAGCTGGATGGGACTTTAAGATTTTTCCAATGGAAAAGGGTTGACTTTAGATGAAAAACAATGATTTCTGCAATAATAATAGCTAGTGCATATTGAATCATTATTAAGTACCAGGCACTGGTCTAGGGCTTTATGTGTATGACTCATTTCATTGTCCCAACTACCCTGTGAGGTAGATACTATTATCATCTGCATTTTACAGAAACAGTTAAGTGTCTTGCTGAGAGCTGAGTCTATGGCTTGGGTTCTTAACTATTATATTGCATTTATTTTTAGGTTACTTCCCTTGCTTGATTTTGCTTTTATTTTCTCCTATTTCTTACTGCTGTATCTTCTTGGCAGCCTATCTCTACTGATTTTTTTCAAGTACAATTGACATACGACAACCAGTACAAATTGATGAGTTCTGATATATGTTTACACCCATGAAAAATCACTACAATTCAAATAAGGAGTATATCCATTACTCCCTCCCCCAATTTTCCTCATGTCTCTTTGTAATCTATCTCTTCTCCTGCTCTCCCCATCCCTAGGTAACCACTGA
The DNA here is from genome assembly GCF_949752795.1 of Hyperoodon ampullatus. Classification (NCBI taxonomy): domain Eukaryota; kingdom Metazoa; phylum Chordata; class Mammalia; order Artiodactyla; family Ziphiidae; genus Hyperoodon; species Hyperoodon ampullatus. The sequence continues at coordinate 51,298,148 of NC_136915.1, read as the reverse complement.
TCTGCTTCCTGTCACTATAGATCAGTTTGCATTTTCTAGAATTGTAATTGGAATCATACAGTATGTATTCTTTTTCTGTCTTCCTTCATTCACTCAGCATAATTATTTTGAGATCCATGACTTAAAGTATAGCAATACCTTGTTCTTTGTATGGATGCTGCTATGTAAAACAGTATGCACATCAGTGCAAATATAACTACTATGAATATTCACGTACAGGTCTTTGTGTGGACATACACTTTTATGTAAATAAATATCTAGGAGTGTAATGGCTGGGTTGTATGGGAGGTGTACGTTGAACTTTTTAAGACGCTATCTAACAGTTTTCCAAAGTGGTTGTACTATTTCACATTCTTACCAGCCATGTTTGAGAGTTCCAGTTGCTCTTTATCCTCACCAACACTTGATATGATCAGTCTTTTTAATCTTAGTCATTCTAGCTGCCAAGTAGAGGTGTTTTATTGTGGGTTTCCCTCGTGTTTCCCTAATGACTAATGATGTTAAGCATGTGCCTATTTGCCATGTACATCTCCTTTGTCAAAAGGCTTATTTTGACAAATATTTTGTTCCTTTTATTTTTATTGGATTGTTTAATTTAAAAAAATTATTTGTCCTAGTTCTTCTCCCAGGAGTTGGCTTCCTTCTTCTCTAAGAGGACATGCCACAGATTAGAACACAGATGGGGTGACGAGGGCATGGTTTAGTAAATAGGGCACAGGTTTGTAAATAATCAGGTATATTTGGACTTGCACTTTAGCTCTATTACTTGATAAATAATGTTGCTTTGGCAACTCAGTTAACACCCCTGTACCTTAGTTCATTTGCCTATAAAATGGATATAGGGAACTATTTCCCAGTGTTTCTATGAGGAATAACTGAAACACTCTTTTTAAACAAGTGGCATAAAATAATGAGAATAACCCTTGTTAATGTCAAGTCCTAAAAAGAAAGCTTCTTATGAGAATTTTAATTATAAGAATTATTAGAATACCCTCAGTGCCAGATATTCACGTAGAATAATATCTGGAATGGCATCTTCTTTATTATTTCATTATTTAATCTTTTCTTCCCTTCTGTATGTATAATTCACTTTGCAAAACAGGTTTCTCATACACATATACCTAACACACCCCAATACTATCACACCCCAATACATCCTATGGTATTAGTCTCTCACCAGGGATCTGGGAGCTCTCTGATCTAGAGGCTCTTCTTAGTCATCCTGTTTTTACATTGTTCTCATCCCTTTCTGAGTTCCTCCTTGTCTATATCCTGCTCAGGTAGACAAAACAATGGTCACTTCCACTTGGTAATTTTTCAAAACGATGGTAGAGGATTCCCAGTCTCTGGGTCTGCAGGGGCTTAAAGATGCAGGTGGTCATCAACAGCTGATAAGGAGGTCTGTTTTCTTCCATTGTGCACAAAGTACGGTAGGAGCTCTGGGGATCTCTACCTGGAGCTTTGTGTGTTTCTCTGTTGGCTGCTGAGTTGCCTGCACCACTTTCTTGGCTGGGGAGGGGCAGGAGTTGGAGAACAGGATGATAGCTATTGCCCCTGGCTCTTTGACAAGAAAAGAGCAGCTTCCAGACAGGGTTCAACCTGCAAAAAGGCTCCCCTCCTGTGGAGGAATTATTCAGTCTAGGATAAGCTTCCTGTGCAGTAACATCAAATATTCCCACTGGCTGCTGAAGCTTAGAATTTGACAGCTTAACTGTTTCATGCCCAGTGTGCTAGAGCTACAAAATCCCCTGCCACAATGCTGTGAACGTAATGGGTGCCCAGTAATGGTAGTTTTCTTCCTAATTCTGATTTCTACTTCCAAAGAGGTATCAGGGCCATCTCTCCAAGTTCCCCTATGGTTGGTGTTCCTGAGGTTCCGTATATGTGTCTTCACTGCTAGGAGGTACTTCAATTTCTATGAGGCTAATTCCCTTAGTCCTACCTGTCCTGGATGAACCTGTCAATAAAAAATGTTGCCTGCCATTTCAAGCAAAGGATATTGCAACCATCAAGCCACTACAGCCACCCGGATGGTGAGCCCTGAGGGAACACAGGATGGAGACAAATGGGCTGCCCACTGCCAAGTCCTCAGTCACTACAGCACCCACCATGATGCACCCTGAGGAGACTCAGGATGGGAAAGCAGAGGATATTGGCTGCACATAGCTGAGGTGCACATCAAAGGAATGATTTCAGTGAGCCCAAACTCTTGCATCTTCCCATACATAGAAAAGCACTAAATTCCTTAACTTGAGATATCTGGCTTTCTTTAATTAACAGTAATCTTTTGATGTTCCGACTCCCTGGTCTTTGTTGCAAAAACTCCTATATCCCAGCTCCTCCCTTGCCTCTTCCAAGCAGTTTCTCAGAGCTATCTTAGAGGCTGTGTCCTGGGCTTAAGTCCTTCGTTTAGCTCTCCAAATAAAACATAATTCTCAACTTTTAGGTTGTGCATTTTTTTCAGTCCGCAAACCCAACAACAGGCTTCATAGAAGATGCCAAAGAGCCCATGGAACATCACGGACTCATTAAAAGGATAAACAGTCCTCCCAGTGTTTTAGGGCTTAGACCTGTCCTGAAGAACTTCAGATATTCTCTACCCGAAGGAAATACGACATATCTTGGTGAAGAGACGGGTGAGATATCTGAGATAGCCGTCTCTCTCACTAAGTGGAAACATTCTGTTCTTTCTGGCGGAGAAATTCATCACAATAAACCTGCAGTAGATTACAAAGCGTACATGGAAGGAGGCAGCCATCCTCCGGGATGCCACAGGAAGACTGGCTTAGACTCAAATGCTAATAGCCCCACTGATGAGCGTGGACAACATGATTACACAGGGACAGCAAAGCCAAGTCCTGCGCTCTCTCCCCAGCTGGCAGGAGCAATCTTCTTGGAACAGCTCCCTCCTACCTTCCATCCTTTCTGCGCTTAAAAACTTCCGGGAATCTTACTTCCTGCCTTAAGCATTTTCAGACAAAATGAGTGGATTGAGAAATTGCCCTTCACACAAACCTCAGTGACTTACCTTCAGGCACCATCATTAGAAAACAAATCACTGAATCAGTTATTTTATAGGGCAAAGTGTTAACACTAGAAAGAATACCAGACTGGGTTTGAGGGATGTGCAGAGACTGAGGATCTGAAGGGGTCTTGGGGAGGGCTGTGTGCCAGGTGCTCCCTCTGCTGGGGTGCTAATCCCCTGGGATAAGGATTATAATCTTCAGTTTAGGAGTGAGGGGCAGAGGCTCATGCAGCTGGAAGAATTTGTCTCAGGGCACACAGAGATTAGCAACGGACCTGGGGCTGGATCATGAGTCAGCCTGATTTCCAAAGTGCATGGATTTCCCACTGTATGTGTCTTAGGTTTTTGCACTATGTCCCTCATTCCACGCACCTGTACCCCACACAGGCAACCCCTCTGGTCTCCAGCCATGTTGGGCCTCAGACCTTGGGGTTGTGCCCAGCAGTACTTATTCTTTTCTCCATTCTTTGCAATTTTCCTGATGCATATTCATAAGCCGGGCTGTTGGAACTACCCACAGTCTCTTCCCCTTTATTATCTCCTGACGTCTCCCTGGGCTCCTGAGGGGCCAGGGGCATCTGCAGAGGAGAGAACTGCCCCCCAGTGAGGAGCAAGGAAGGTCTGCACCTTCCTGTTTCAAAGCTGGCACTGCTGTTTCAGCTGTCCATTCAACCCCTACCTTTTGTTATTTTGGTGATGGTAGTGTGTTGTTCATTGGTTGGTCTCATAGCAGCTCTGCCCTCAAAGGTCATTTGGTGAATACAAATAAATGACCTGCCTCAGTCCACTGGCAGTCAAGCCCCTTTTTAACTTAGGTTAGTGGCTCTGCCCACTTCTTTAAGGGGTTCATTTTCCAGAAGCCTCTCTTGACAATTTTGGACATGAAAGGTACAAAGATGAATGAGACATGATCTTAGCCTAATAGCTCTCAACAGGGCGAGGGAAATAGACTCTATTATTCAGTGTTCAATTCAAGAAATGGAAGCCAGTCTCGGTATTTTGAGCAGAAAGACTTTCAACATGGGGATTAGAGGCTCATAGGATCATTGCAAGGGCTGGAGGGGGTGTAGGCTCCAGGATAATTTCCAGAGAGACCTGCTACCTCTGCCCCATCAGAAAGGTGAACATCAGGAGGACCCAAATTGAATCATGAGTTCTAGCTTCTAGAACTAGAACAAGTCCCATATTTTTAAAGGTTTTTTTTTTTTTAGAAGATGTTGGGATAGGAGTTTTATTAATTTATTTATGCTGTGTTGGGTCTTCGTTTCTGTGCAAGAGCTTTCTCTAGTTGTGGCAAGCGGGGGCCACTCTTCATCGTGGTGCGTGGGCCTCTCACTATCGCGGCCTCTCTTGTTGCGGAGCACAGGCTCCAGACGCGCAGGCTCAGTAGTTGTGGCTCACGGGCCCAGTTGCTCCATGGCATGTGGGATTCTCCCAGACCAGGGCTCGAACCCGTGTCCCCTGCATTAGCAGGCAGACTCTCAACCACTGCGCCACCAGGGAAGCCCCAAGTCCCATATTTTTATCTAGGGAATCAGAAAGGCAGCTGCAGAAAGCTGTTATTGATACTGTTAAAACTGACTCTTGAAAGTCGTAAAACTGTTGATGAGTTACTGTAATACAATGCAGAAAACCTTCATGTCTCCGCAACTGGGCTTGCTAGCAGAAAAGATCTAAAACAGCAGGATTTCCTTTGTTTCATTTTTACTTTTCAAATCTCATTCAAGTGCGTCTATTGGTAGAACTTAATTTTCATTCAGAACCCTATCTACAGGGAAGTCTGGAAAATGGACTTGTACCATAGAAGATGGGAGTCGATATTGGGAGAATAACCAGCAGTGTCTTCCACAGATTCATGAATGTATATGTGCACTAAAGTGTTAGAGGAAGCATATTATATAGTCACAATTGATGTTGGGCTGGGGAAGAGGAACTTGGAATATGTCAGGAAGTAAGGAATCAGTAGGACCCAACTGAGCTGAAATAATTGGGAGCAATTATTGCATGTATACTATGTGACAGGCTCTAATCTACCCATTTGGCATGTATGAACTCATTCAGTCCCTACAAAACCCTGTGAAATAGGTTCAGTTATCAACCCACATCTGCAGATGAGGAAACTGAAGCACAGCCGGCAAATGTCAGAGCCAGATTTGAAACCAGGTTGTCTAGTTTTAGAAAACGAATACTCAACCAATTTGCTAAGAAACGCCTCTGCTTTTAGTCATGAAAGCTGCTTTCCTGTGCTGTAGTAATCTGCATTTTACTTGTTAATTCTGGTTTGGACCCTGAAGCAGGAGTTCTTTTAACCTAGACATTCATGGATGAATTTCTGCAAATCTAATGAACGCTGAAGTTGTAATCAAAGTTTTTCAGCATTTGTGTATTGTTTTTCTGGGAAGTGGTGGCAAGGCTTATCAAATGGGTTATCAAGGATTCTCAAATGGGTTTTCGACCTAAAAATACATTTCAGAACTCTGCCTTAGGGCAGTGGTTCTCAAAGTGTGATTCTGGACCAGCAGCCTCAGCATTTCTGGGGAGCTTGTTAGGAATGCCTATTCCCAGGCCCACCCAAGACCTAGTGAACCAGAAACTCTGAGGGTGGGGTCCAGAACTCTGTGTTAATGAGTCTTCCAGGGCTTCTGATGTATGCTCAAGTCTGAGAACCACTGCCCTAGCACAACCATAAGCATGAGTGGTATAGCATTAGGGGCAGTTTGCTGGCCTAAGTGGTACTTTCACAGTAGATATGGTATCACAGAAGGTAGAGAAAATTTTTGGAAGCCTGAGATCTTCTTTGGATGCTCTCAGGAAGGAAACACTGAGACATAGCTTTGAACTCAGCCAATATTTTGGATGAGGCATTCCCCGAGAGCTTCTGTGACACTCAGAACAGGCGTTTCTGGGAGCTGCTGGTCTCGGGACTTGCAGCTGAGAAGATACACCCTGTGGACCTGTGCACCAGTCCCACAATGCCTGGGGTGCCGACCTCTCCCCTCCCCCATACACTTTCTTCTAGGGCTGCAGATAGATACCTTGTTTCATCCAAGGTACACAGACCTCTAATGACATTTCAGCAGAGGGTAACCTGTCTGGGCTCCTGAGGCATTTAGTATCCACTGACACCCTAATTGCTTACTGAGAGGTGCCAGGGCCTCTGGTCCACACCTTACCCAGTTGACATGACAGCTGTGTGGACTGTGCAGGACCTGTGCCCGCAATGCCAACCTCCTTCTACACCTTCTTGGAAACACAAAAAGGTCCAGAAACAACCTGCGGTGCCGGCTGATGGGAACGGCGAGGATGCTTGTACCCCACCCCCCTGCTGCCCCTCCCCTTCAGAACCCCAGGCCTGGCTTCTCCTTTCTGCTAAGTCACAAAGCTGAAAAGCTCTTAGGGTAGGGAGAGAGTGAGTGCCTGCTGGTTGGCCTGGAAAGGTTCTGGGAATTCATTATGATCTAAACAACAACTATTCCAGTTATTCATGTGACTCAGCCCCCAAAAGCGGGATCTTCCTCTGTCCACAGGGCTGGGTGTTGCTGACTCAGTGCTGAAGAGGGCACCTTATCAGCACTCCTGGGCTCCCCACCCCCTCCCTCCTCCCCTTCGTCCCCAGAGGACACCAAAGGAAAGCAGACGGTGGAGCTGAGCTTTGCGGCGTGTTCTATTTCATTTCTAAACAAGCAGCCAACCTCCTCCTGTTACAGCTCTCACTGCACACAACTGTCAGTCTTCTGGGCATTTCCGAGGGGAGGTAATGAGAAACAGTCACTCAGACATCATGCGCGCACGTATGCGTTTACCACACGTTCATCCAGCACCTACTATGTGTCTGGCTGATTGCTAAGGGCTGGGATCCAGAGAGACGTGGCTGTATCTGCCCGTACCGTTCAGGGGTCTGGTGGGGGAGAATCCATTCAACAGACATTAGGAAGTAATGGAAAAAGCACTGTAGCAGAGCTAGAGAGAGCTTTGAGAACGCTGAGGAATGAGTAGCAACCATTTCTAGGTGCCTGGAATTCCTCTTCAACACGCAGCAAAATTCAGTGTGGGTGGGAATTACTTTTGTCTCTGGGAGCCAGAGAGAGAAGAAAATGCCAGGAATCAAGATGGTACAAAAGAAGGACTTTCTGGAAGTAGGGAGGCTGAAGAAAGAGACAAAAGGGCAGGGAGACTAAAGTGGCGTGTTTTACAGTTTTGACAAAGGGCCTTTTCTTAACTTGAACCTGTTTCACACTACCTACTAGGCAGGATGGTGAAATTTCCCCAAAATAGTAAATAAACTGCTTGAACTTTTCTCCTTTGATGAAGAAAAGGAGAAGGAGAATAGAAAGATCCCATGCCGCTGGTTGGAAATGAAAGAAAAACTAAAGACACTAATGTGGGCATCTAATGGGCATTTTCAACCTTTGTATGTATAGTATCATATCTCATTAAATACTAACAGAATACACACACACACTCATACCCAGGTATTGCTGCACAGAGGGGTAAATAACATGCCAAAGTATAGCTGGGCTGAGATTGGGACCTGTGTTCTTGCCACTTACAAACTAACTATGCATGTAGGTACATAATGTAAAGAAGTGCTCACACCCCCATTTTACAGATGGGGAAACTGAGGCACAGGGAAATTAACTAACCTCTCCAAAGTCATACAAGTAGTGAGTGAGGTAACAGAACTTCAGACCCAGGTCTGTCTGAATTCAGAGTCTGGACCCTTTTACCACACCACCCTGCTTTTTTTTGTTTTTTTCATTTTTGAAACCAGACTTAATTTCTCTTTAGTACCTACTGTCTGAACTTCTGTAAAAATGGAACCTGATATCATGTCATCCAGGATTATGATTATCTACTGTAACGTTAGAATTAAAATACTTAATCATAACTCCAAGCATATTTTCTTATTCATTTATTCATTCATTCAATACATTTATATTGACTGTTCATCTACTTGTGCCAGACACAAGGTCCTGAGGGTAGAGTGGTGAAAAAGGCAGCCATTTTCTTCTCATGGAGCTTTCAGTGTAGCCGGGAGAGGAAAACAGGAAATAACAGTTACACAACAATCAGTGTATTACAATTGCAGTAAGTGGTATAATAATGATAGCTAAAAGCTCAATTGAATTTACTTTGTGCCAGGAATTATTCTAAGTACTCTATATTCATAGAGTTTAACTCATTTCATTCTCACAGACCAATGAGGGAAGTGAAGAAATCAATGAAGCCTTCCTGAAGGAAGTGTCAGCTTATTCTGGAAACAGGAGGAGTTATGTTGAGAAGGGGAAGGCCAGGGAAGATCAGGAGTATAGTCTGGGTGGTGATGTCCAAGTAGCCACTAGCCACATGAAGCTTTAGACTACTTGAAATGAGGCTAGGCTGAATTGAGGTGTGATATAAGTATAAAAAACATTCTGGATTTCAAAGACTGAGCATAGGAAAAAATAAAACATCTCATTAATTTTTGTACTGATTGCATGTTGACATGATGCTATTTTGGCTATATTGGGTTCAATCAAATCTATTATTAAAATTAATTTTGTCTATTTCTTTTTATTTTTTTTAATGTGGCCACTAGAAAATGTTAAATTACACGTGCAGCTCATGTTATATTTTGATTGGACAGTGCTGATGTAGAAGGCTGGGGAGAGTCAGGGAGCAGGGGCATCAGGGAAACTAGAGACTGGAGGAGGCGTGGAGAATGATGGGAGAAGAGAATGCTGAGGATGCTGAGGCAAACGTGAACTGCTAACCTTCTATCCTTCTATCTAATTACTCTTTCTAACCTTCTATTATTACAAACTTTGTAAGCCCCCAATCTGAGAAGGTGGGGCTGACTGACTTACTGAAAGTTGTCTCTTTCTCAGAACCAGCTCCAGCTGTGAGCCAGATTAACACTATTCTTAAACCCGGTATTGTAGATGGAAGAGGCAAAAACAGGGCAGAAAAGTAAAGAAAAATGGAGGAACATCTTGGGGTAAAAGTCAAGCCCCTATGAATGGCCCACCCAGCCCTATAATATCTTCCTGCCTGCCCCTTACCTCTCTGCCCTCATCTCCAACTCAGCTCTTCCTGCACCGCACCTCCACCCCAGTTACACCGACCTCTTCGTGGGGCCTCAAACACACAGGCATGCTCCTGCCTCAGGACCTTTGCACCAGCTGTTCCCCTTACCCAAAAGTTCTCCTCTCAGCTATCACATGGCTAACTACCTTAACTCTTGGTTCAACTGTCACCTTCCCCACAAGGCCTACCTTGATCATCTTGTTTAAAATTGCACCCACTGGCACTCCCTTACCTTACTCTTGTTTTGTTTTTTCCATCGCATTTATTACCTTCTAACATACTCAATAATTTACTCTTTACTATGTTTATTGTTAATCTCCCTACCAGAAAGCATTCTCCCTAAAGACATTGACCTCAGTTTTATTTCCTCCATTATCCCCAATACCCAGACAGTGCCTGGCATAGAGTAGCTGCTCAACTTACATTTTTTGGAATACGTGAGTGTCAGTGGCACTGCTTTGGGGCACGATTGGCTGCTGGATAGGCATCCTCCATGCACTCTCTCCTCTCCTGAAGAAAAGGACTTTCTTTCTCCCTTTCCTGGGGCGGGACTTGATTAACCTTGCTTTCCACTCAGCTTTTACTACTCAGGGCTCTGCCCTGTTCTGGATCCCACGCATAGGTCTCCCTAGAGACTAGAGGAAGCAGCTGATGCTGTGGGCCGGCCTCTTGGGCTGGGAGTCGGGGATTCCCCCGTTCCCTCCCGGCTTTGCCCAAATGCAGATCCCCTCTCCCCTGCCTGTTTCTTTAGCTGTCAAGGGTTGCAGGCTCAGTGGGAGGCTGAACGAGGTACTCTGTGGACTAAGGAGGAAAATGAGGGAGACAATTGTCCCATACAGGGCCGTGGTTCTCAAGCCTTGGTGCCCGGAACAGAGGCCTCAGCATCACCTGGGAACTTATTACAAATGCATAGTCTTAGGCCCCACCCGAAACCCACTGAATCAGAAACAGCAGGGTGGGGTGAGCGGGCAACAATGGGTTCAACAACAATTAAACCACGGACTTAATTAAATCGTTCGATTAAATTAATGAACAAAGCCTCACGGTGACTGCGATGCGCTCAAGTGGGAGAACCCCTGGGCTGGGGGAAAGGAGGGACTTTGTCTGACCCTTAAAGGCGGGGAGGGACTTAAAAGGTCAGGCCAGAGGACACGTCCCCGCGGGCGGGCTAGCACCGGGTGGGTTCCCTGCGTCAGAGGCCGCGCGGGGTGGTCTGACCTGGGAAGTTAAAGGTCAGCGCTCCCAGGTCCTCCACCCCCACACCAGGAAAGCGCCCCGGCCCAGCCATGACCTTCCGCCGGCCACGTCCCACTGCAGGCTGCCAGGGGCCCGCGGCCGGAAGCGCTGCGCTCGGGAGCACGGCCGCCGCCGCCGCCCGGTCCGGCCGCGCTGGTGGGATTCCGGCGCTGGGCTCCGGTCCGCAGCGGCTCTCCGCCTGCCCGCCCGCCGCCAGTCACCCTCTCTCTGCCTCTGGCTGTAGTCTCCGGGTCTTTGTTGGAGCTCCGTCTCTGATTTTTCTCTTCATCTCTGTCTCCCCCTACCCGATTTGTTCTCCCCGCCCCCTCTTCCTTTTTCATTCTCACCCCGTTTTTTTTTTTTTTTAAACAAAAAGTGATGAGGCGCCCACGACGTGCCCAGGATGGTCCTAGGCTATGGGGAGTGAGCGGTGGAAACAAGGGAACCTGCGGGCAGGGGGCTTACAGGGCCTTTAATCCGTTTCTCCCCATCTTCCGCTGCTCCCTCTGCACCCCAGCTCTCCCCTGTCCTCCCAGAACTTGCTGTTTTTCCCTCTACCTCTCCTTGTTGTATCTCAAGGAATTTTTCTTCCGGAAGGTCCCATGGTAGGACTAAAAAGGCTACTTTTGTCCGACTACTAGAAAGTTGCCGTTAAAATGTCAATCTGATCTTGAAGAATGACACTAGTTTCAACTGTTAGGAGCCATGGACACCTCAACCAAAATTAGTTTATTAGCCTAATGCAGACAGCCGGATCCTCTGAGGTCACCTAGAGAAACTATTATTTACCTACGTTGGCCTTCGTGCTGGACACTCATTTATTCAAGAACGTGTATGCATGCATTCAGTGATTTATTGAGCACCTAGTCTGTGCTGGACGTCGTTCAGGATGAGCGCTGTCCAATAGCTGGTGTTCTTCACAGCGCTCTGAAGAAATTAAAACAATGATGCAGAAGGACCCAACAGTACCTCATTTAACCCTTTCAATCCCCCTTCTAGATGAATAAGACTATATAACAATTTGATAGTTTCGAAGACTGAGACTGAGAGACCATGCAGTTTGTCCAAGTACCTACAACTGGTAAGTTGTACAGCCAAGATTTAACCCCCAGTTTGACTGACTCCTGAGCTGCTTCCCATTAACCTACAAGGCCAGCTTGGAGGCAAGGCTACTACAAAGAAGAGGGAGGTGAGGAAGGAAGAGTGGAATGGCTCTGGAGTGGAAACTTTTGAGTACTGGACTGAGAGTTGGGTGATGCTGTGTATTATTGATGAAGTTTTATGACCTCTCTGGGCCCTCCTTAAAGGTTAAATGGAGAGCTCCGCTTGCTGGCTACAAAAGCCTCCTCCAGGTGTAACATGTAGGTTAGCACATAGGCTCTGGGGCCGGAAGAGCTGGGCTGGAAATCTGCTTCCACTACTGACTTGCTGTATGATCTTGGACAAGTCACTTAAGCTCTCTGGGCCTCAATTTTCTCATCTGAAAGATTGCTGTAATGGTTACTGCCTCACTGGGCAGATGACAGGGTGAATGATTTCTGTTAAGGGTTAGGAAGGGTATCTAGCACAAAGTAACTACCCAGTGAATGTTATCTGGTTCTTCTGTTATCCCAGCTCTAGCCTGCCGACTTCTCCGCCCAGGCCAGGGACACGGTGCCCTGCAGCCCAGGCCTATCTCATGCCTGGCTCCTGCCCAGTCTAAGCCCTTTCTTTCCCAGAGCAATGAAAGTCATGGTTTCTAGTCCTGATTGTGAAGGAACCAGGGATATCCCAGGAGTCTTGGAACCCAGTGGATTTTCAGTCAAAGCCTTTTTAACTAGCTCACCCACAAAGGGAATAGTTTTGTATAGAATAGTTAGGAACTTTTCATCATCAAATGTACCTGCTTTCACAGAGGTTTTGTGCAAAGCTCAAAGCATTTTCTTCCTTAGTTCAGGTGGGCTAGACAAGAGTCCAAAGTCAGTGAGGACAGTATTGCATGGTGCCAAAGAGCAGGGGCTTTGTGTGGTGGTTGGTTGGTCATCCTAGTAGTGGGAGGACCTTAGCTGTTTTGAGTTTCAATTTTCTTTATTTTAAAATGAGCTTAACAGCAGCATCTATCTCATGGTATATTTGCAGAAATGAAATGACAAGCTTTGAACACAGTGGCTAGCACATAGTAATCATAGGATGGATACTGGCTATTATCATATTAACAGATCTCATGGGTTTTGTACTTTGGTGTTAGAAAGAACTATGTTTGAGTCTTTAGCTTTATCACCTACAAGCTGTGTGACCTTAGGCAAATCGATTACTCTCTCTGAACCTTAGTTTTCTCAACTAAAAAATGGGCACAAAATATTATATGTACAATCTGCCACAGACTGTCTTCCTAGATAACAAGTAAGGTTCTGTTTGTTCATGTACTTTGCAACTGTGAAGCGCTATGCCCATACTGATTATTCTTGGTAGTTATTTTTCTCTCAAGGCTTTATATCCAGTCCTTTGGTGATCTGAGTTGCCTTATCTTTCCCTTTGTAGCAGAAAACACAGAGAACTCAATCGTATTCATCTTTTTTACCAATGCTCAGCAAAATGCTTTGTGTGCCTGAAGTGCCCAGATTATTCAAGTTAGGCGTCAGAGGGTCTAGTTTTGTCTCTGTTACATGCTGATACAACCTTAGACCAGTCATGTAATTTCTCTGACCTGTTTCCTTATCTCCAAAATAGGGATAGACTTACTATTTGACTTGCTTACTCGTTGGGGTTGTTCAGAGTGATCAAAAGAGACAGAAAAATGTGTTGAACATCGTAAATCTTCACACAAGTATGAGGGAACATCCCCAAGCATTATTTCCAACATGCAGCTTGTCTCCCCTTTTCCCAATTCCCAGTCCTGCAAATCAGTGCCATAGAACTACTTACGATTACCTGCACAGGTCTCTGCTGTTTCATGCCTCAGTGCCTGTAGCGTTTGCACAGCTTGATTTCTCTGCCTGGAATGCCCTTCCCCTCATTCTTCACCTGTACCCCTTACTTGCAGGATGCCTAAAAAACCTTACTCATTCTTCAAGGCCCAGCTCCAGAGGTTCTCCTCTCTCAAATCCTCTTGGACTCACCCAACCAGAGTCAATCACCCCGCCCCCCCTTTCTATAACCCACTGTAACAGTTCAGACTGTCAACATGTCTTTCATCACCTTGCATTACGACTATTGCTTCATCTTTCATTTAAGGCAGCAATATAGCGCAGTGATGAAGCACACAGGCTCTGGAACCTGGGTTCCAATCCTGACCCTCACACTTAACTGATTGTGTTAACTTTGGGAAGTAACTTACCCTCTCTGTGCCTCAGTTTCCCTACCTGTTCAGTAGGGATGATAATAATACCTCCCTCGTACGGTTGTTGTTGAGGAGCGTCACTTTAAACATTCAGAATAGTGGCTGGTGCATAGTAGGTGCTCTGTAAATGTTAACTTTTACTAGTGTTTCTGTCTTTCTTATCTGACGGCAAGGACTGGGACTTCTCCTCAGTGCCTACAACGACCTGGCACACAGGAGGGGCTCAACAAACGATCGTTGAATGAATGGCTCAGAGAATTTCACGGACGATGAATTCTTGTGTCTCCATTCAGCCCTCTCCCTTCCCTACTGGGTCCTGCCTTCTCTCCAGTTCGCCTTAGAAATGGGTCTTGCAGCTTCTGCTTTCCATTCAGTACTTCCATCAGAGGTTCCCCCACCTCTTGTCCATCTTCCTACTTGGCTTTCTGACTCAGAGTCTTCTTCTCCCACCCCAGCCCAAAGCCCTGCTTCAGACCCAGCCTGCTATCACATTGTTCCCTCCGTGCATCCTCTGCTTCTGATCCCTCTAGAATTTATATTTATATTCTCTACTGAATTAATTCAGAGGTCTTTAGCTAGGGCTTTCAATGTCCTCCAGTATTGGGGTATTCCCCACTACCATGAATTTATCTTCTCAAGGAGAACTTGGTTGGGCCCTTCTCTGAGCATGACAACACGCTCATCATCTTATCCATCCACCCATCTATCCACCCAACCATCCCTCTACTTATCTACCCACCCAAAGCACCCACATATCTGTCCACCCACCTGCCATCCATCTACCCATTTATCTATTATCTATCCATCTTACCCATCTACACACCCACCCACACACCCACCAACCACCTTTCCATCCATCTATCCATCCTTTTTTCCATCCATCCATCCATCCATCCATTTATCCACCAAAGCATTCAATTAATATTCACTATATACCTGCCTCTCTCTAGTCATTATATGGCATACAAACTTGAACAAGAATAGCTGGTCCCCCATTTCTTGTAGTTTATAATCCACCTGGGGAAATTAGAAAACTGAACCACAATTTGTGGCCAAAGGTACTTTGTGTCATATGGGCGCTATGGCAGGTTTTAAATTAGAGTTCATGAATGAGCTTCAGGGATCTGTGACCTCTGCAAAACTGTAAGCAAAATTGGGTAGGTAAGAAGGTGTGCATGGTACCTATTTATATACGTGTGCATTTTCAGGAGAGAGGCTCCATGGCTCATTACATTCTCACAGGGGGTTGCCAGGAAGCACAAGAGGACGCATAAAAAGAAGGCTGGAGAAGAGATAGCCCTAGTTCAGGGCCTTGAAGTGGAGGAAAAGGAAAACTAAGGTTTATTTCAGACCCACTGTGTTATGGATGAAATGTTTGTGTTCCCTTACATTCATATGTTGAAGCCCTAACCCTCAAGGTGATAGCATTAGGAAGTAGGGTCTTTGGGAAGTAATTAGGTGTAGATGAAGTCATGAGGATGGAGCTCCTTGTGATAGGATTAGTGATCCTATCCCTCTTATAAGAAGAGGAGGAGACATCAGAGCTTCCTCCCTACATCATGTGAGGATGCAACAAGAAGGCAGCCATTTACAAGCAAGGAAGAGGGTCCTCACCAGACCTGACCATGTAGGCACCCAGACTTCCAAGCCTCCAGAATCATGAGAAATAGATGTCTGTTATTTAAGCCATCCAGTCTATGGTATTTTATTATAGTAGCCTGAGCTGACTAAGACACTATATGCCAGGCACCACTTCTTCTAGTTTTGCAACCTTGGATATGCCCTTGTTTGGAATATAGGAATAGGTGAGAAATAAGGCAGAGGAAATTAGCCTTTCCCAAGCACTGGGCTAGACAGTATCTTCTCATTTAATGCTTCCAGCAACCTTTCAAAATAGGTGTGTTATCCCTATTTTACAGAAGAGGAAGCTCAGAGAGGTAAAGCAAGGACCACAGTCACGCTGTCATATGGGATAGAGTGAGGATTTGAATCCAGGTCACTGGGCTCTAGGGCCCAGGGTATCTGCCTCTCCCTGGCTTGTCTGCGGATCAAGCACGACACTGAGTGAGTGAGTGCTTTCGAGCTGTAGAAGCTGACTCAGGGCAAGAGAAGATGTTGTTATCTGTGCTTAGAGAAAGTTAAAAGAGTTTTACGAGCCTCAGGAATTGCTGTCGTTAAATTTTCAACAACTTTTTCCTGCGGATTCTGCCCATGTAAAAGGTCAGCCAGTGTTGGTTCTCACCAGGGAGTGTTATCACAGCAGTTTCCAGGAACAAGGCTGGGCACGGGGCAGTCACTCAGCAAGCACTTGTGGGTGGGTCTGTTGGCAGAAAAGTGGCCTCAGCCCCCAACCAACCTCCGTGGCCCCCCTCTTCTGGGGGAGGGCAACAGCCTGCTCCATCACAGCTGACAGAATAGATGTCGCCTCAAAACTGCTCCGTTGCCTGGAGCCAGGGGCTTTGCCAGGAGGATATACAGTCTCTCAGGTCCAAGGGTTTCTGAAACTTCAAGAAAGCTTGTGGCCAGGCCAGCTGCCCACCCAGACTCTTCCCAGTATTCCACCACTCCCTCCCCGCACTGAAGGAGTTCAAACCCAGATTGAAAACCACTGGACTTCTTGCCAGAGGAGATTGAACTCAGTGACCCCTAAGCTCCCTTCCGGTCACATAAGGCTGGGATGAATTAAGGGAGAAAATGTTTTTTCAGCTAAAACTATTTTCTCCTTGAAGGCAAGGACCATATAATTGGTTGATTTGGCCTCATTACTAGATGTACCCTTCCCCTCCTCTCCGCCTGAGTCTGGGACATCACTGGCATTGCCCTTGAATCACCCCCACTGCTTCCTCACTGGTCCCCCTGCGTGCAGCTTGTCCCATCCTGGCCAGACTGACCTTTCTAAACAGATCTCCTTATATCTCTGGCCTTCTTATAATTCTTCAGTTGTTCCCCTTGCTGGATTACAAGACTGAAAGTTTTTACCAACCACTCTGCATTCCTAACTTAACTCCTTACACTCTGGGCCTTTGCACCTACACTCTGGCCTGCCCTACACCTCCCCAACCTCATGTTCTTCTCATGGGCTGTTTTCTCTGCTCCTGGAACCCCCAGATTCCCTGATGCACTCCTCTTCAGTCCACGGCCTCAGCCACTAACACAGGGAACCAACCCTTCCCCTGAACCCCTAAATCTGGGTAGGTGGCCTTCTCTTTGCTCCTACAGTGCCTGCAGGCTTCCTCACTCTGTATTGCAATTTCTGGTCCATTCTCTGTCTCTCCCACCAGCTGTAAGCTCCGGGCGGGCTGCATCTGTGTGTGCTTATTTACCATATTCCCAGAGTCCGGCCCACAAGGCCTAAGACCCTCACTCCTAAGAGGTGCTTAATGAACACATTTGCGTTCCATAGAGCAGGGCTTTAGTTGGAGGCGAGGTCAGATTCCTCGCCCCTGAGCTTGAGAGGCCTCGCTGCTGAGGGCCCCCAATGTGGAAACCATTAGCACACCCTCCCCCCTGCCCTTCACTGAATTTGCTCGGAAGAGGCAGGAGCTTTTGGAAGCACCTGAATCCGATTATAGAGCTTGGAACCAAAGCCAGGCATAATTGGGCCGCCCCCCGCCCCCACCAGCCCCCTCTTTTGTAGCCAGACGACCAGCATCCTGCTCCCTCAGGCACCCTGCCTGCCTCTCTGCCAACATGTTCTGGCTGTGACAGCACTGCCACCACTGAATGGGCAGCTGCGGTCACATTTAGAGAGGGTGAGGCAGAGACACTTCAACTCTGACATTCAGTCTGTCTCTTGTGACTCAGGTTGCCACTTGCCCCTGGGGCTGCAGGGTGCAAACAGGGCTGACCCTTTCATTAGATATCTGTGACATGGGAAAAGGTCAGACGAGTGGGCTGGGCTGCTGAGTCACTGTGTGTGAGTGTCCCTCCCCACCATTCTGCCATGGTGGCCTGCCCATTGCAAGGGGCACCCGTCTGCTCTTTGAAGCTGCTGTGAATTCTGGAATGGATTCAGTGCAGGGCCTGTTGGGGAAGATGGACCTTGTCTGTCTCTGTAAAGGGAGATGCTGTAACATGGTTGGGAGGAGAGCAGGCTTTGGAGTCAGACGCACCTGGATTGGAATCCCATCTCTACAGCGCTGGCAGATCTTCATTTAGAGGAAGGCCACAATATTACCTAAGGAATAGGGCTGTTGTGGGAATTAATGAAATAAAGGATGTAAGAAACTTAGCAGAGTGCTTGGCGAACAGTAAACAGTCCATAAATGGTAGGTATTATTATTTGGACGCGCCGATCTCTCCGTGGATACTTGGTTCCTGGAGAACACGGCATCTCCGCGCCGTCACCACGCTCTTGGCCTCCACCTTCCCACATCCACAGTCATGTAGTCCTGGCTTGGGGCAATTGAGTTAAAATGGGAGCGAGCCAGGAAGAAATGAAAAGGAAGTAAAAGGCTAGTGACCTTTTAAAAATTTTACTATCTCAAATGGACAAATCGTTTCCTCATGGTGTGTTGGTCCCAGTGGAAACCAGAGGCATAGGTAGACCCGGGGCCACGCAGGCAGCCCAGCATGTCAGGCTTTTTGTCCCAGACAGCTAGAGAAAGCAGAGTTTGTTAACTAGACCTCTGAAATACACACTCCTTTACCATTGACTGAATTCCCACCAAGGTTGTGCTCTTTGGCTTCTGGCTCAGTATCCTCTTCCCCCTTCATCCAATACTCTACTCCTGCAAACAGGGAAAACGTCAAAGTACTCTCTGGACAACGCGGAGAAGACCGAATTTGCTCAGCGTCATTTGGCAAGCTGTTTAACCTCCCTTGTAACCCAGCTATCTTTAGCCTCCTCGATGCTATTTTGAAATGTCAAACTAGCAAATACTGCTTCCAGAATGGTTCTGATCTGGGATGTGACAGGATGCTTGGGGGTGGGGAGATGAGCAGGAGGTAGGGATGGGAAAGGAGCCTAACGGTAGAGGGTGAGATAATGCACCAGCTTTACACCTGCCAAGAGTCTCTCCCTTCTACTGGCTCAGCCACCTCCTCCAGGAAGCCAGCCCATTCAAGGGGCAGTGGGGGCATTGAGTCCCACCTGGGCCTAACCTAGAGGGATGTCTGCTTATCTGACTCTGGAGCCAGACCTGGACGTCATGTTAGCCAAAAGAGCAAACTGACTCTTGTGTATCTAGTCGAGTCTAAAAATATTTATTCATTCACTCACTTATTCATTCATTCATTCAGCAGGTATTTATTGAGTGGCAACCACGTGCCAGGCATGGTACTAGGCACTGGGGATACAATAGCTTGCAAAGGTTGATACCCATTGGAATCATCCAAGGAGTTGAGTAAATGTAGCTTCTATAGCCCCACCCCCAAGAGTCAGTGCAGCAGGTTTGATGCAGATCTGGGAGTCTGCATTTTGATTAAGCACCCAGGCATTCTGCTGCAGGTAGTCCAGGGTAAGAGAACCCCAGTCTAGCTTGTAGCAACATCTATTTCCTAAGCACCTCCCCAGGACCGAAAGCTAGCAACATTGAAATACATGTTACAGCTCCAGACTTTGAAGAACTCACCATTCACAGTCTCCAGAAAGAGACAGACAACACCATTTCAGGGTGCTAAGTGCTCTGAAAGCAGATGTACCAGGTGCAATTAGGCCCCATCAAGGAGGTAACTAGCCCTCGGGGAGATGACGGGAGGGTGGGAGGGTGGGTGGGGAGCTCTATAAAGGAGGTGATATTTGAGCTGGGTCTTGAAGCACGAGTTTTTCAGACAGAAGAGTGGATAGAGATTATACTTTTCAGAGATATATTCACCATGCTATATCTCCCATCCCACGTGCTCCTCTCACAATGGGACTGGCATGCCTCACGTGGGGAAGTAGGGGGTTCTGTGTTCCCTGCTCTTGAATCTGGGTGGCAGCCTGTGACTGCTTCCACCCAGAGAGGGCAGAGAAGCGATGCATATGACCTCTGCGGCCAGGTCACCCAAATGCAACTTCTCCTTGGTTCTTTCTCTCTTGGGACACATGCCTCGGGAGCCCTGAGCTGACTGGTAAGAAGTCTGGCTACCCTGAAGCTGCCATGCTGTCGACACCATGTGGAAAAGCCACACACATTAGAGGGAGATGCCCAGGAGCCCACCTTTGGCTAATTCCAGCCCCCAGGCTTCATGGCACCCAGTTGACACTGAATGAAGCAGAGCTGAGCTGTTTCCTCTCAGCCAGCCTAAATTGCAGATTCGGGGGCAAAATAAAGATTTTTGTGGTTTTAAAGCATTATGTTTGGGGCACTTTGTTACGCAGCATTATATACCTGAAACAGGCTGTAAGGGTTTCAGGAAGAGGATACAATAATAGGTGCAGGGGTTTCAAGAGGTGAAAGAATGTCTAAAATATTTTTTTAATTTGAAGAGATACGATATCCTCATTTAGAATTTCGAGGTCTTGATTCACTACAGACCGACATGTGCAATGTAGCCACCACTGTATTTGCCCGAGGGGTGAGGTTGAAGCTTTTGCCCCAGGCCACGTGATCCACAAATCTGGTGTTCCCCCCACAAATTGATGTACATGGTTTTAACTGTCCTGTCTTTGTTGTGATGTAATTTTAAGGGTGTTGGTGGCACCTTCTCAATTCCTAGGAAGAGATTTATTGGATGTTAAAACTGAAGTGATGCAGGTGTCATTTCATCTAAGTGCCTCTCAGATCTTACTGTGCCTGGTGCAGAGCAGGCCAGCAACAAATGTTGACTGAGTATTTGAATGAGGCTGATGATATGTGAGGGGCAACGTCAGAAGCAGGGCCTGCATCTCTGACTCTTGGGATCACAAAATCTTGGGCATGGGAGCGGTCTTCACAGGTCACCCTCCCAATAAGTCTGCCCATAGCAAGGACTCAGAAACCCATTCCCACCTGTTAGGAAGTTCTTTCTTCAATTGGGTCCAAATCTTCTTCCCTGAGAGGCAGATGAAGCAGATAATATAACATCCAGTCCACGAGGGAGGAAATCGAAGCTCAGGGAAACCACACAGCCTTGTGTGATATCAGCTAGACGCAGCCCCCAGGGTTGAATTAAGTCTGGTACCTTCCCATTCCCACAGTCTGTACGCCCCTCGAACATACCAGGAGCCCACCGCCTCTGCACCTTTGCCACGCTATTTCCTCCACCTGAAATGCCCTCCCCATCCTCTCTGTTTGTCTGAATCTTTCTCTTCTCTGAAGTCCCTGCTCTAACCCTAACTCCCCAGGAAGTCTCTCCTGGTCCACACAGCTGGCAGGGGTCTTCAATGACTTCACTTCCCTGTGGGTCTTCCCTTCCTGACTGCTTACCTGGAGATGTTTGCTTAGCCAGCTCCCCAGATTACACAGGATCATTAACGACAATTGTAATAACAATAAGAATTGTAAATTACTAAATTTCCTTTTAAAAGATTTCCCTCTTTTTTAAATCTGTTGTACAGATAATATAAAATTGATTATTAATACATTGCTTAGAAAAATGTGAATTCTTAGTACATTTCTTGCTAAATTTTATTTCAGGGGTTGGTCTACAAATGAGTCCCTATGTAATAGGTTTTCGCCAGAGTTTAGAATATTTTAAGCCTGTTCTTCAATTTGTTTGCATATGCTTCCTATATGTAAATCAAAAGCCCTTAGTTCATTGAATATATGAAACATGACTGGATTTTTAAAAAATCTATAAATAAACTGAATTGCTTTCTCCTTGATTTGCTGTTCTTGCTTTCAGACAAAAATTGATGGGATTTGCGGTTATAGAAGATTTTACCCTCACATAGTTGGTATTCTATTAAAAAGCAAACTTGTGCTATTCCTGTAACAATGTCGATTGTACATTTTCTCACTTTTTTTTTCTTTTTTTGGAGTGGTATTGTTTAATAAAATCAAACAAGAAAGAGACAAAAATCAGGCACATGAACTTCTTGGTATTGACACAACAGATCCTAACTTTCCCAAGTGTCATTGAAACAGCTCCCTTACTTTTATTTATTTATTTAACATTTTAAAAAATTGAGATACCATTGGCATATAACATTGTATTGGTTTTAGGTGTACAACATGATGATTTGAGATATGTATATATATATATATATAACATTAATTTTCCTTTAATGAATCTATTATCTATCTATCATCTGTCATCTATTACCTATCTATCTCAGTTATCTGTCTCTCCTACTGGCTAAACTCTGACTGATTCAATCACCTCTCACAAGACCTCTGTCTCCCCAGCCTGCCTTCTCCAGTTTTGCAGCCTTAGTTCCACAAATGTTCCTTGCACAGTGGCTTGGCTGAGTCCCTTCACCACGCCAGCCTCCTTCCAAACGTGCTACATTTCTATGCCTGTCCTTGCAGTTTATCCTTCCAGCAAGTATTCTTTGCATTCTTGCTGCATGCCAGGGGGCATCTGGGACCACAGCGAGGAGCAAGACTCACCAGAGCCTGCCTTCATGGAGCTTGACCACTAATTCTAAGGCTGCATTCCCGGGAGGGTGTAGACCAGATCTTCAAACACTGGAGGAGGAAAGTTGTTTAGCTGTTTGACTAGCAGAACCGTAACCCCGCAGCAGCCACCACTCAGTGCTGAGAAGAAGCAAGCTCTTCTTCTTTTTTTTTTTTTTTAACATCTTTATTGGAGTGTAATTGCTTTACACTGTTGTGTTAGTTTCTGCTGTATAACAAAGTGAATCAGCTATATGTATACATACATCCCCACATCTCCTCCCTCTTGCGTCTCCTTCCCACCCTCCCTATCCCACCCCTCTAGGTGGACACAAAGCACCGAGCTGATCTCCCTGAAGCAAGCTCTTCTTGCTCTGAGAATTTAATGAACATCGTTTGATGACAAGGCTGGACAACTGCCAGGCATTTGAAAATTAGTCATTCCATATAATCCTCATGGTGATCCTAAGATGTAGACGTGACCCAGGAGGTTGCACAGCTTGTACCTGCAGAGCCAAGCATCGTTCACAAGTGTGTGAGACCCAAAGACCCCTTATGGCTGAACATCAACACGTGGCCTTTTCTCCCATGAGGCTCCCAGGGAAGGAGCCAGTTGTCATCCATTTGGGAGCCCAAGTTCTTTTCCAGGCACTCTCATCCCTGTAGCTCTAATTTTACCATGACCTTTTGTGTTCAGTTCAGCCAAGTACAAGAAAGAACTTTGTGCTCTTCAAAGGCTCAACAAGGCAAATTGCTTGGACAGGAATAAATTATAAATTATACTGAGAACAATCCCTTCTGTAGTTACCAGTCTGAGTCTTTGATATATGATGGAACATGAACATGGACTACTGTTCTCTGCCAGGGCCGTGGACTTTCAGAAGAGCAGTGGAGTAGAGGAAGGGAACTTGCGATTGTGAGCGCCCACATGGGCCAGCATGTGCAAACAACAATGGCAAAAACAATAAATATCAACTGTGTATTTAGTGTGTACCAGGCACTGTTCTAAACTCTTTACATATATTAACTTATTTAATCTTCTTAACAACCCCATGAGTTGAGCACTGTCATTATCCCCATTTTATAGATGAGGAAACTGGTTTAGTAACTTCCTTAAGTGATACAGTTAATAAGTGGCCACGTTGGGATTTGAACCCAGGCAGTCTTGTTCCAGTCCTGTCCTGTGCTCTTATCAAAGGCGTGGTGGGCTCTCAAATACTTAATCTCATTTAATCCTAATAGTCCTGTATGTCAAGTGTTATCTCAGCCCTGCTAATGGTGCCACAGCAAATACCTTATTCTAATAACTTGTCAGTCTCTTCCCTTACTCAGTAAGCTTCTGGGAGGGCAGGGACCATATCTGTCTTGTTCACTCTTGGGTGTCCAGTGCCTAGCATAGTGTCTGAATCACATAGTAGGCTATTGATAAACATGAAAGGACAAAAGGACACACACATTTTACAAATGAGGCGACCAAAATAAACCATCCAAGATCAAACTGGTAATGAGTGATAGAACTGAAATTGAAATCCAGGTTTCCATGATGTTGAATTCTAAACTTTCTTTCCATCGCACGTTTTTCTCTGAAAACACCCAGGTCCCAGAACAGGGCTTGGCACATAGTAGGTACTCAATAAAATGTGCACCTATTGCCCAAATTTCCCAGCACCCCATCCCTCCACCCTTTTATTTTAGGGTTCTGTCTTTTCCATGATGCTAACAACATAGTCAAGACGTATTCTCCATGCTCACCCACCCCTCCCACCCTGTGATCTCTACCTGCCCCTCAGCAGCCCATCACATTTATATCATGTCTTGTACATCCCCAATCCCTTTTGGAAATGCCTGCTTTTTGAGCTTGTACCACCCTTCAAAGTAATGTGGCTCACTTACATAAAACAAATCCTTTTTCTTTTCTTTTTTTTCACTCTGAACTTCTCAAATTTTTATTTGATTTCTTGGAATCCATGTGCTTATAAATGGGGGGGATTTTCCTAGTAAGGCATCAAATGGAGAAAATTTCTTGAATTTTTAAGAGGGAAGACTTGTACCACAGGAAGTATGGTGGCTTCCTGAATTAAGTGAGTCATTTCAGACACAAAGGTTACAATTGGATAATCTCAGGCAAATGATAAAGTCATGCTAGAGAAGTTAAAATTCTTGGGGGTTAGAGGTAATTTGAACTGATTGAATGAGCACTCACCTAGTGAGGCAGTGACTTCTAATGAAATGAGCTATAAATGCAGGTCCTAGGTTGTTTGTTCATTCTTTCATGCATACATCCATCCATCCATCCATCCACCCATCCAGGGAGAAATGTTCCAGGCAGACGGACAGCATATTCATCGACCCAGCAGTAAGAAGGATATTGTATATGGGAAAAGATAAAGATGTTCCATATAAATGGATGAGTTCAAAGGAGGAAAGACAGAGGTGAAGCTTGTCTGTTAAGCAGAGGCCAGCTCTTAAAGGATCTTGTAAGCCTCACACTGAAGTTTGTCCTTTAGGAAAACTAAAGAGATGTAGACAAGGGAGTGCTTATGTTAATTCATCAATTTGTTTTGAAAATACTTTGAACATTTTGGGAACATATTTGGAGCTCTACACGTATTCCTTGTGTTTCAGTGATCCCGAGGTTGCCACGCAGGGCTAGGACTTAACTTTATTTCTAACCCGTATTATGACTCGGACAAGTTACCTCCTATTTCGGATCCTTAGTTTTCTCATCCATAAAAAAGAAAAAGAAAAGCAAGGGGATTGGCAAGCTGAGCCTGCCGAATAGATTTCCTTTGCTGAACTGTTCCCAGAGGGTCAACCAGCCTTCACTAGGTGTGATTAATAAATTATAAAAGATAAACAGAGTGCCTTGAAAGATTTTATGTTTCTTATTTAAATTTTACCTGTCTTTACAGCCTGCTGGGAAGCCTGTCATTCAACCCTTAGCAATAAAACAGCCCTGCACGAATAAAGAAAAAATAAATCAGAAGCCAGTATGCTTTTAAACTCACTAAATGAAAGCCCAGCATGCATGCTGCCTCCTTCCAAATTAATCACTGGGTTAAATGTGAGATGCACACCCCAAATCAATAGCTGGTGAGATCTCCTGCCTATGCCTCAGGAAAATTCCACTTCCTTTCTGATGTTGTCACTTGAAATGTCAGGAAGTTTCCACTCATCACCCACCCTTGCAAAGGCCACCATCACCATACTTCGCATTTCCTGGCTGCCTTTCTTCAAAGGAATCAAGGCATCTTGCAGAGGGAGCCCACTCATTGTCACAGACTCTCCTGGAGCTTGAAAGAAGGGCTGTGTGCAGAGAGGAGAGGTGTGGAGATGTCTGCTTTAGACAGAAGAAAACCTAAGCATAAAGAAGCCCATGTTTTGTTCAAAAGTCCCAGTGAGAGAAGACTCATGTATTCCCTTGGATGGCAACATAGCATAGTGGGAAGAACATGGGTTTAGGAGTTTAAGAGACATGGATTTAAATCTTGCCCCTAAAACCACTTCACGCTTTACCTTTCTTAGCTATAAAACAGAAGAAATAAAAATACTATATATTACTAGCTGTGCTAACCTTGAGCAAGTTGCATAACCTCTCTGTGTCTGAGTGTTTTCATTTGTACGTGAGGTCATAAAGGTTAAATGTCCAGCCCATTGTCACTGCTCAGCACATGATAATAATGGGATATTTTCTTCTCTAGATCAAGGCTACATATACTTTCTCTACTCTTGAAGATTTGACCCTGCCATTACCTTCTCCAGGAGCCTCCAGATGGGGTTAGGTTCCTTTGCTGTGCTATTATAATAATACTGATAGTAATTTGAAAAGCCACCATTTATTGATCACTTACTACATGACAGGTTCTAAGCCCTTTATTTGAATTAACTCATGGTCCTCATAATAATCCTATTAAGTAGGGGAAGCTATGTTCTGCATTTTACAGATGAAGACACTGAGGCACACAGAGTTGACATCACCTGCCTGAGATGTCATCAGTGGGAAGCAGGAGAGCTGACCTGTCTCCCTGAGCACCTGGGTTCCACCCTTTCGTGATCTAACAATATGACCATGACAATCCCCTTTACGTGGCTTTCATCTCCACTGGATGTCAGGCTCCCCCTGAAACAGGGACTGAGTCTTATCCATTTTTGTATTCCCAAAGTCTAGCACAGAGTAGGTGCCCCTTGACTTTGAAATGAAATGCAATTGACTCATCATACAAAGACAATTGACTACGACTATTTAATACCAAGGGCTCTAAATTGAGAAGGTGACTTCCCAGGTCAGAATACTGCAGAGCTAGACATCATCTCACACAGAAGGGATGCAGCCAGACTGGGACAAAGCAAAGATAAAAGCCGTGCAGATGAGTCAACTGAAAAAAAATTTTTTAAAACCAACCCCAAATACAAACCTCCACATAAAACTCTTCCTTTAGCCACACAAGTGAAAGACCCTCAATAGATGCTTAATGAGGATGGTCTGGAAGTTGCCCTCAGAACCTCAGTGAATGGTGTGCATGGTTGACAAACACAATGATGTCAAAGAAACTCCAAAGGGGAAAAATTTTTGGAGTTCTAATTCCAGAGTGTTGTCTCAGTCATTGTTAACAAATAATTCTTGCCTCACTGTCATATGGTCTTGAGTTTAAAAACTTAATGGGGTGTTGTTAGAAATGGATCTCAGGACTGAGTGGAACCCATTGCAGTCAAGATTCTGATGCTAACGGTGATGGCACAAAAGAAGAAAAAGATATATCCTGTAAACATATAGAAAGATGCTCAATTGCTCTAAATCATCAAAGAAATTCAAACTAAGTAGTGAGATTTTTTTCAAGGTTTGCAAAAGTGAAAAAGATCAACAATATCCAGGGTCCATGAGATTCTGAGGAAATGGGTAGATTATATCCAGTTAGTGGGAGTCTAAATTTGGAGTCTCCACCAAAATTCCATTTCCAGGACTCTACCACACAGATTTACCAGCGCATTGCTCACAAATATATTTTCAACCAAATTCACTCCAGCATCATTTGTAACAGTGAAAAACCAGAAGCTTCCAAAGTAGGGAAATGGTTTAAAAAATGATGGTATATTCATAGAATGGAATGGAAAGATGTGTTGAAATGGAAAGATGACCAGATTCTAAAAAATGAACGCTTGTCTGCAGGAGCCCTCTGGCAGTCTAGATGTGATTCTTTGTTCTGATTTGTCCATGGTGGTGCCACACCAGATATATAGCTAAGTGATTATAAGGAATAGGGACAGGAAGGGAAGGAGCAGATGGGACTTTTTCCCCCCATTTATATCTGTAGCTTCCTCCCTTTCTTCCTTCCTTCCTCTCTTCCTTCCTTCCTTCTTTCCTTTCTTCTTTATATCCTTTCTTCTTTCAGTATAATGAACATGCATTTGGGTATCAATATTACTTTGTTTGTTTTTGGTAAGGTTCTGGTGCCCAGTAAGGCAAAGCCAGACTTGTGATGAGGTTTAGTTCAATCTGATGAACTATGTGTTACACTATAATAAAAGTATGGACAAAGCCCCATGCTAATACAGAAGAGAGTGTAAAACAAAACAAACATCTTCCTGGAAGCACAGGGGAAGATGTACAGAAGAGGAGGCTCTGGTAGTTAGCCTGAACCTTTGCTGGGGAGGAGGACCTGTCCAGGGGAAAACAGTGAAAGCAAAGCTTTCCAGGCAGAGGTGCACAAGAACCCAGGCCTAGAGCATGAAACAGGGTGGGCTGTGGTGGGTCTGTGGCTGGACTGACACCCTCGGTGCTCAGATGGTTTTCCATCCTGAAACAGTGCAGCAGGAGAAGCACAGTCAGAGGAGGGGCCTGAGTTTAGTTCTAGCTGGGGAGCAGCCACAGAGGAAGAAGGCAAGAGAGATGGATGAATGGTTTGCACGTTGTTTTCATCTGACCTGCTGTGGAATGTGGCTCATAATTTATCTGCATGGGCAGCTATTGGAATGGACAAAGGAAACCCAGCCAGTGGAAATTCCTGGGAAACTGTCATGGGGCCCAAATAGGAAACGCCAGTCAAGAGATTTTACTGGTGCCAAGCTCAAATACCAGTGTTGGGAGCTGTGCTTCTCCGAGAACCATTCCTGCTTGTCAACCTTGGGAGAGACACTGGCAGATGTATATGGATAATAATCAGGGTCCCACTGATACTATCCTTTCCAACCCTTTTGCATTCACCATCTAACTTGATGCTTTAAGAAACTTTGAGTCAGGGGTGATTATCCTCATTTTACAGATCTTGGAATGGAGGCTAAGGGAAATTTAGTGACTTGCTCAAGGTCACAAGGCTAAGGGAGACAGGCTGGTATCATTAAGAATCCTTTGCTTGGGTTTCCCTGATGGTGCAGTGGTTGAGAGTCCGCCTGCCGATGCAGGGGACACGGGTTCGTGCCCAGGTCCGGGAAGATCCCACATGCCGCGGAGCAGCTGGGCCAGTGAGCCATGGCCGCTGAGCCTGCGCGCCCAGAGCCTGTGCTCTGCAACGGGAGAGGCCACAGCAATGAGAGGCCCACGTACTGCAAAAAAAAAAAAAAAAAAAAAAAAGAATCCTTTGCTTTTGGAATGATACAGGCTTGTTTTAAAATCTTTATTCCATGAAGTAGTGATTGCATACTCACTACTTGGTATGACTTTGGGTAATTTACTTTCCTCTCTGAGTCCATTTTCCTATATGTGGAATGGGGATAACTTTATCTACCATACAGAACTGTTGGAAACATGAAATGAGACTATATATGCTGCCCACGTGCTACCAATTTCCTCCTTCTTT
This sequence comes from Hyperoodon ampullatus, assembly GCF_949752795.1. NCBI lineage: Eukaryota > Metazoa > Chordata > Mammalia > Artiodactyla > Ziphiidae > Hyperoodon > Hyperoodon ampullatus. Next base: position 51,269,246 of record NC_136915.1, on the reverse strand, counting down.
AGGACTCAAAACTAACTTGGTGTGGAGGGGGCAGCAAAGACACCCTATTAAAACATTCCATTTTCCAGCCTCCCTTGCACTCGGGTGTGGCCATATGATGTAGTTCTGGCCAATGAAATGTAAGCAGGTGTCTCTAGAAAGGGTACCTGGTCCTGAATAAGAAAGTTTAACCTTTTCGGCAAAAGCCTTTCTTCTCCCCTTCTTCCTTCTTGGCATGGAAGTGCATTCCAAGGAATAGAGAATAAAAATGGAGATTCAGCAGCCATCTTGGAAAGATGGAAGAGCTTGCACCTCTCCTGGTATTGTTGGGCTGCTTTTCCCTGGACTTCTCATTGCTTGAGACAAATCGACCCTGGTTAGCCTAATCAGTTTGCAGCTGTCTGTATTCCTAACTGATGGAATAATCTAGGCTTTGACACACCATACATACCCAAATAAATGGTAGCCATTTTGATTAGAGCAGGGACCTTTCTCAGAAACGCAGGCGGAATTTAAACTCCTGTACCTAACTCACAAAATAACATTAACTTGCTCAACCGTCCTCCTCCCCTCACACTACACAGTGTTCCTTTCTCTGTTCTCTGCTTTGCTCACCTCCAAAGTTGGGTGTGTAGGACTCTGCATCTGCTGACCAATCTCAGCTCAAATGAACATATATAAAATCCCTAGCACAGTGCTTGGCACACAAGCATGAAACAAATGGGATTTATCTGTCTTGAGTCAGGGGTTTTAAACAGCCTCAGCAAATAAGAATCGTCCTACTTTAACAAATGCATGTGAGTTTAACTTTAGAGGGTCCCATGACCTACAAGATAAAGAAACTCAAGCAGCTATAGCATGAGTTTCAAGGTCCTAACTCCTGCCTACAGCTCTAGACTCCTCCTGCTAAGTTCCTAGATAACGTCCTTTCCCCTGTTTCCATTTCACGTAGAGTTTTCTCCCCTCTGCTTAGCGCTCATCTGATAGTAGCCACTGTGTTTGCCTCTCCCTCTGAAGGTGAGGCTTGCATCTCATTTATCTTTGACTCCTTGGTAACCCTGCACAGAGCAGTACTCAATGAATTACTGATGAATGAATAAAGGAGTTTCCAGTCAGTACCTAGAAGTCTATTCACATGGAGGTCTTAGCTTTTCTCTGAATGTGGATGAGCATTTAAATGCCTCAGTAGTTTTGCACCTGCTATTCATTTTACTTGGAATTCTCTTCCTCCATTTCATGCCTGTAGGACTCCTACTCATCCACATATACCCACCTCAAACATCACCTCTTCCAACTCTCTCAGATGTTCTCTCTTAAGGAATCTGACACTGAATTTTACTATGGCATATGACTTGCTGTTTGTTATTATGATCATTTGTCTACATGCTTCTCTTCTCTGCCAGTCTATGAATTCTTGAAAACATTTAGTCATTTTTTTCCTCTCAATTGTATTCAACATAGGTCCTGGCTTAGAGTAGGTATTGAAAATTTTGGTGAATCTAGTTACAATTTTGAATTTACACAAAATTGTGGCTTTGAGTTGTTGCCCATCCTTACCCCTGTAATGAGCTTATAACATCAGGTAATGTCTTTATTTGGTAGCTACTGTGGACCAGGCATTATTATGCTGTTAGTATTTAAATGATAGGTTTAAACTGAGGTGATGGTCCCTTTGTCACAGTTACTGGGGTGACTGTCTGACACACAGTGCATTCTTGGTTCTAAGAATCTTGGAGGACCCCAGTGACCCTGTCTGTATTGTGACCCCCCCACCCTACCCCCCAATAAAGACATGAGAGCTTGACCCAAGCTGGCCCAATCAGATTCTCTCTAACAGAAATATGAAATTTGGAATGGATTGCTGAAGAGCCTGGGAGTTGTTGGAGCTGAGTCACATTTGTGGCAGTCCTCCAGGGTGAAAAGCCATGAAGAATTTCGAGATACCAGAACTGCCTTGGGTTCTCCTATCTTGGTAGTTCAGCATTTCCTTTGATTCTCTGAGACACCCCCAGCATCCTTCCAATAAATTTCCCCTTTGCTTAAGCTAGACGAAGTCTATTTCAGAAGCTTATAAGTTAAAAAGAAAATCATAACCAATACAGTACAAATCCCCCCAAAATTTCCTGCTTGGTCTCTGAATTAAGATTTGTATCAGTTGCAAGTGACAGAAAGCCCAACATAAGGTTACAAGTTTATTTCTCTCTCAGGTGAATGTAGACAACCAGAACTAACTGCCTGATCCTCAGGCACAAAGTTCCCTCTATCATGTTGTTCTGCCAATCTCAGGACAGAACTTCCATCTCATGGACCAAGATGGCTTCTCAAATTCTAGTCATCAATCCAGTGTATAGGAAGGAGGAAGACATACCCCTCCTTTTAAAGGTGTGCCCCCCCAAAGTGGAACACACTATTTCTGCTTCTATTATGTTGGCCAAAATGTAGTTATATAACTCCCATATGCCAGCTATTTGATTCTCCAGACCCACTGCCTACTCTTCTTCATCTGCTCTCTGCCATGGGAGGCTGGCCTGTGGGACCTCACCAATGGGAGATGGTAACCTCTGGTTTTCATGGTTCTAGTTCAGACAATAGGGACACTAGCAGGAGATAATAAAAAGGAAAGAAAAAAAAAAAGAAGAGTGAGATCAGGTATTTATTTCTCTGGATCCCTCCTTTCAAGGTTACATTGAGTAGGCTCTATCCCTCAACTGAGGGTTATGATCCTTGAAAAATAATTGATTTTGCCTGCCTCTCTCTTTTTCTAGGCTCTGGTAACTGTTCCCTCCCTTCATCCCATTAGACACCGAGGGAGGTAACAGCCTAGCTGCTGTGAGCACTAGATTACTGCATTATACTTACAGTTCCTCCATACCCAAACTTAGTAAATAGCCTCTTAATAAATAAATCCTCTTTGGCTTATCTCATTTTTAGTATGTCATCTGTTTTTTGTTGGGACTTTGACACATTTACCTAACTACAAGGTTTTTACTCACCTAAAAATTGAAGGTTCTATTACCAAAAAAGGAGAAGAGAACCCATATTATGGAACAGCTAGTAGTCTTGACCATGGTCCCATCAGTCTTTCTTGATCAGTTCTTAGGTTCACTTTTTGTAGGTTGAACCTCTTTCCTTCAGTCTTGATATCCATAATGCAAGGAAATCACCATCTTTCTTACCCAATACAAGACTGTAAGAATATACAGATATGCCTCTATACATGGGAGAGTTATAATCACTAATAAGTTATATTTGATCCAGGAAGGGTAGTAAAGTCAACACAGGTTTAGGGAATGTATCAATGGAATGATGAATCTATGTTTGTAGTTTTTTCAGCAGCAAAATTGACATGTTGTTCCACATAGTGCCTAACTCCTTTCTAGTGCTGATCTCCAAGTATTATTTTGTCAGCTCTATGTCACAATTTTCCATGAATCATAGAAAGAAATATGGCAGAACTCTTGAGCTGGACATATAGGGTCTAGAGCAGATAGAGGAATGAGACAAACACAGTAAGGTACCCAACCTGGTAATCCAGGCAGAACCAGGGGAACAGCCAGGAGTATTGACTCACACACATTCTGACTGTTAGAAGAGGCAAGAGATAGAAGGCAGCTTAGCAGACAGGAAACAATCTCTAACACCCAGAGGAAGTGCCTAGGCTCAGGTAACCAGAAGGTCGGAATCACACACATGGCAAAAAAAAAATAGTCAATTCAGACAGAAACAAAGAAATCTGCTATCCCTTAATAGAATGCTTGAGTCATCCTAGTCAAACTCCAGGTGCTGTCTTTGGTTCCTCCCTTTCCTTACTCCCCATATCTGGCCACTCTTTAGGCCCAGTTGATTATACCTTCTAAATATCTCTCATTCATCTACTTATCTTGGTTCCCATTTCCAATAACATATTAGGTCCAAAGCGTCTTTTGCCTAAATTAATGCTAAATCTTCCTGATGGATCATTATTTCCCTCATACAGCCCTGTTTTCCAAACTGCAGCCCATGATATTTTTCTAAAATACAAATTAAGCTATTATTCACCTGGATAAACTATTCAATAGTTCCTCAGTTCTCCTAGAATAGAATTAAAAATTTTAATAAGACCTTATATTACCCAGCTCCTACATCTTGTTTTAGCTTCATCTCACCTCACTCCTCTTCTTCCCACTTGACACTTCAGCCACTCTGAAATACATGTAATTCCCTGAAGAAATTTAATAGGCTTTTTCATGTATGTGCTTTACCCTCAACTCCTCCCACTTTCTTCATCTGATGCATTCTTACTCATGCATCAGGACTCCACTCATAAGTCATTATCTCCTATAGACAGTCCACCTTGATACTCCTACCCTCACTCAGTTTGGAATAGCTATCCCTCCTTTGTGTTCTCATAACCCCTGGGATTATCTTTACTGTATTACTTATCATGATGTATGATTATTTCCATGTTGTCTGTTTCTCCCCGGTCTATGAGTTTTTTAAGGACAAAGGCTATATATTATTCATCATGGTATCCTCAGTGCCTAGCACAGACAACGACAAAGATGGTGCTCAAAACATGCTTATGGAATAAATGAATGTGGGAACAAGGCCGATTGTGTGTAGAGCGGGATTATCTCTTTCCTAGTCTTAGACACCATACTTCCTTTAATGCAGACTAGGATGGTTTTCACATTTTAGACATCAGTCTTTGCAAATGTTGTTTCATTTTGCTATTGTAACATGAATATCCCTGTTTCCAGTCTTGAGGTTTACCCTTTTCTCTAATGTACAAATAAAAGTGCAATAGCTGAACTTCTATGTCAGGCCATGATGGAGTGACAGGGTCCAGACATATTCTCCCATCATAAACAATAAGAAAACTGGAAAAAATTATACAAAACAACTGCTTTCAGACATTGAACAACAAACAGTATGGTATTGTGATTTCCAAGAAAAGGGAAATAAGTGAGGTAAGCCCTTGGCCTTCTGCCTAGAATCACATTCTGGATCTCATTGCAGGCAAGGGGATCCTAAGCCAAACACAGTGGTCTCACGAAGTTGAGAAAACAGAGATCAGAGATCTGTGAGGCTGAGGTGACCCAAAATTGTAGAGCAGAGTTTCGGAGAAAAGAGAGCAACATAGAAAAAGTACTTCAGAGTCTTTGCTGAATATTAATTCATGTATGCCTAAGATATAACTCCACGAGACCAGGTGATAGATGACTGGGGAGCTGTAGGCTGAACAATTCACAGAGGTCACAGAATTGGGAGACTCCAACCACTAAGAGTAGAAGGTCCTCATAGATCATCTGGGACATTCAGTAGGGACCAGAGAGGTGTGATGCCTTAATAGAGGGTTAAACTGTCTCTAGACTTGCCCCAGAAAGTCTTAAAAAGAAGTCTGGAAGGGATCAGGCTGATCAGCAAGTAACTTTCCCTGCTAGAACGAAGCTCAACACTCTTTAAAGGATAACCAAAAAATCCAGACCCTCAGCATAAAACACAATAGTCAGTATCCACTAAAAAACAAGTAGATATGCCAAGAGGTAGGCAAATGTCATCTACAGTCAGGAATATAAAAACAGTCAATAGAAACAGACCAAGAAGTAATAGAGATGATAGAATTGCAGAGAAGGACTTTAAACAGCTCTTAAGTTATACGGAATTATTATAAACATGTATGTAGTGAGGAGAGAGATGGAGGATTTTAAAATAGACAAAATGAAACTTCTAGAGATTAAAAAATATATATGCTAATGAAAATGCCTTTGGAAAGATTAAGAGTATATTATATATTGCAGAAGAAAATATTAGTAAACTTGAAGACATGGTAATAGAAGCAATCCAAATGAATCACATAGAAGAAAATAATTGAAAAACATAACTAACAGTGTCTTAGTGACATTTGAGACAATTTTGAAGTGGTTTAACAGAATTACAGGAGAGGTTAGGGCAATGGGAAGCAGAAAAATATTTGAAAACATAATAGTTAAAAATTCCCAAATTTGATGAAAAATATAAGCTCAATGAGCCTCAATCAAGATAACAAAGACAACTCCACCAGGGCACATTATAACCAGATTTTCAAAAACAAGTGATAACGAGAAAATCTTAAAAGTAACCAAAGAAAAAAACACACATTATGTGTAGAGGAGCAAAGATTAAAAAAAATGATTATAGACTTTTTATCTGAAACTATGTAAGAAGACAATGAGACACTATAGTTAAATTGCTGAATAATAGAAGAAGAAAAAAACAAATGTTGACTTAAAATTTGATAGCCAATGAAAGTAGTCTTCAGAAATGAAGATTACATAAAGACTTTCAGACAAATATGAGCTGAGATCATTTCTTGCCAGAAGACCTGACTATAAGAAATATTGAAGGATGTCCTTTAGACAGAAGGAAAATTTCAACAGATGAAAACTTGGATGTAGAAAAGAAGTGAAGAATGCAAAGTATGGTAAATGTATGAGTGAATATAAAATACCTTTTTATTTCTTAATTTTTTTTTCTTACTTTTTGGCAGCACCGCTCAGCATGTGGGATCTTAGTGCCTTGACCAGGAATTGAACCCGTGCTCCCTGCAGTGGAAGCATGGAGTTTTAACTGCTGGACCACTAGGGAAATCCCTATTTCTTAATATCTTTAAAAATAATGGACTCTTGGGCTTCCCTGGTGGCGCAGTGGTTGAGAGTCCGCCTGCCGATGCAGGGGACGTGGGTTTGTGCCCCGGTCCGGGAAGATCCCACATGCCACGGAGCGGCTGGGCCCGTGAGCCATGGCCGCTGAGCCTGCACATCCGGAGCCTGTGCTCCGCAGTGGGAGAGGCCACAACAGTGAGAGGCCCGCGTACGGCAAAAATAAATAAATAAATAAAATAATGGACTCTTCAAAGAAAAATAATAACAATATATTTGGAGATTATAATATATGTAGAAGTAAAATATAGAACAAAGGACAGGAGAGGAAAAATGAAAGTATATGATATTACAGTTTTTATATGTGAAGTGGTATATTATTTGAAGGTAGATTGTGGTAAGTTATAGAAACATACAGTAAATACTACAGCAGGAGTTGGCAAACTTCTTCTGTAAAGGTCAGATTGTATATAGTTTAGGCTTGTGGGTGAGATGATCACTGTCACAACTACTCAACTCTGCCTTTATAGCATGAAACTCCTTAGCTAGATAGACAGCTATAGACAATACACAAATGAGTAAGTTAGGATGTGTTCCAATCAAACTTTATTTATAAAAATAAATAGTGGGTCAGATTTGACTACAGGTTGTATTTTGCTAACCCCTGCCTAGAGCAATCACTGAAAATAAAATAAAATGGTAGACTAATAAGCTAATAATGGAGAGAAAGTGGAATAATCAATCCAAAGGAAGGCAGAAAAAGGTAAAGAATGTCCAAAGGACAGATGGGACAAATGGAAAACAAATAACAAGATGGTAGATTGAAGCACAATATTGCTAATTACATTAAATGTAAGTAGTGGAAACACTCAAATTGGAAGGCAGATACTGTAAGACTAGATTTAAAAAAAAGCAAGCCTCAACAATACACTATTAGAAACCTCTTTAAATATAAAGGCATAGAGTAAAAGGGTGGAAAAAATATACCATGAAAACACCAGTCTTAAGAAATCTGGATTGGCTATAATAACATCAGACAAAGCAGAGTTCAGCAGAAACGATATGACCAGGGATAAAGTGGGATATTTCATAATGACAGAAGGGTCAATTCATCAGAAAGACACAATACTCCTAAATCCCTACCCCGGATCTTCAAAATGCATGAGGCAAACCTGACAGAACAGAAAGGGGAAATAGACAAATCCACAGATTGTTATAACAAGTATAAAGAAATATAGCAGACTTCAACAAAGGTATCAACCAACTTGATATTATTGATATTTATGGAACATTCCACCCAGCAACATCAGAATGCACCTACTTTTCAAGTGCACATGGAACATTTAACAAGATCTACCATATACAAGAAAATAATACTTTTAAAAGTATTAAAGTCATGCGGAGTATGCTCTTTGACCACAGTAAAACTACATTAGAAATCATATTTCCAGACATATGTGTGGAAAATCCTCAAATATTTGGAAATTAAACAACACAGTTCTCTATAATTCATGGGTCAAAAAGTAATCACAAAGTATACTAGAAAAATATATTGTACTGAATGAAAATGACAACACACATCAAAGTTTGTGGAATGCAGTTAAGGCAGTGGTCAGGGAGAAATTTATGGCTTTACATGCTTACATTAGAAAATTAGAAATGTCCAAAATCAGTGATCCACCTTAAGAATCTAGAAGAAGAAAACTGCTTCAAACCTAAATATGTAGAAGAAAAGAAATAATAAAAATAATAGCAGAACGCATGACATAGAGTAATCATCTTAGGGAAATCAATGAGTCTAAAAGCTGTTTTTTTTAAAACATAAATAAGTGGATAAATCTCTAGTAGACTCATCAAATAGCAGAGGAAGAAGGCCTAAATGATCAGTAACAGGAATAAATGAGTAGACATCATTACAAGCCCAACAGAAATTTAAAGAACAATAAGGTAATATTATAAGCAATCTTATACCAAAAATTCAACAATTTAAATGAAATGCACAAATTTCTGAAATATTCAAATTGCCAAAAACAGATAGCAGAAGAAACAGAAAACTTGTATTGCCCTAAATCAACTAAAGAATTTGAAATTGTTATTAAAACATTTCCATAGATAAAAATAAACTCTTCCAAGGTAAATTATATCAAACATTTAAGAGAGAAATAATACCAATCCTACTTAAATTGTTTCAGAAAAGAATGGAGGAGGAAACACTTCACAACTCATTTTATAAAGCTAACCTTATCTTGCAATCAAAACCAAAGATTTTATAAGAAAAAAAAAAACTAATATCCTTCATGAGATTGGTGTAAAAATCCTTTTAAAAAATAACAAATAAAATCCAGGAATATATTTTAAAAGGGTAATATACCACATCCAAATGGGGTTTATTCCAGGAATACAGGTTTTGTTTAACATTTAAGAATTGGTTCATATAATTTAACATATTAATAGGAAAAAAGAAAAGTTTAATGGGTGCCGAAAAAGCATTTAAAATTTATATTTATCATTATGTTTTTAATAATGAAAGAAAACAACTCTTGACCTAAGAATAGAAGGGAACTTCCTCAGCCACTTGATAAAGAGCATCTATGATTATAAATCAACTATACTCCAATAAAAATTTTTTTAAAAGAGCATCTGTGAAAATCTTACAGCTAACATGTGTAAAGGTGAAAGACAGAATACTTTCATTCTGAGATCAGGAACAAGACCATTAACCTAGTAACTTAAATCCCAACACCAAAAAAATTTAAAATGGATCATAGATCTAAACGTAAAAGCTAAAACTACAAATTTCCAGAAGAAAACATTGAGAAAATATTTGCAATATTCATGTTGGTAAATATTTCTTCAATAGGACACAAACAGTATAAAAACAATTAGATAAATTAGACTTCATGAAAAATTAAAACTGGTATTCCAAAGACACCATCAAAAGTATAATAAGCGGGCTTCCCTGGTGGCGCAGTGGTTGAGAGTCCGCCTGCTGATGCAGGGGACACGGGCTCGTGCCCTGGTCCAGGAAGATCCCACATGCCGCAGAGCGGCTGGGCGCTGAGCCTGCGCGTCCGGAGCCTGCGCTCCGCAACGGGAGAGGCCACAACAGTGAGAGGCCCGCGTACCGCAAAAAAAAAAAAAAAAAAGTATAATAAGGTACCCCACAGACTGGGAAAAATATTTGTCATAGATAATTCTGACAAAGGACAAATATCTAGCATATATAAAGAACTCTTAAAACATAAAAAGACAAAAAATATTTTTTTAAGTGAGCAAAAGCCTAGAACAGATACTTTCCAAAAGAAGATATAGAAGTGGCCAATAAGCATGAGAAGATACTCAATATTATTAGTCATTAGGGAAATGTCAATTAAAATCACAGTGAGACACCAGGACTCAGTCATTAAAACGGCAAAACTTAGACTGCAATATCAAGTATTGAAAAGGATGTGGATTAACTAACATTTTCTGTGTTGCTGGTGGTAACAAAACCAGTACAACCACTCTGGGAAAAAGGCATTTTCTTATAAAGTTAAACAGATACCTATATAACTACCCTACACCATAGCAATTCCACTTCAAGTTATTTACATAAGAGAAATGAAAACATATGTTCACACAAAGACGTGTACACAAATGGTCATAACAGATTTGTTGATACTATCCCCAAACTGGTAACAACCCAGATGACCACCAACAGGTGAATGAATCAACACATTTTGGTATACCATACAATGAGTCACTGCTCATCAAATCAAGCCACCAACCAGTCTACTGAAAAAATGCAACCACATGGAGGAACCTCAAATATCATCCTATACAAAAGTGTGTATACTGTATAATTCCATTTATATGAAATCCTAGAAGAGACAAACCTAATCTACAGTGACAAAAACTTGTTTGACCATTTTTTATGGCCAGGGGTGTGTGGTGATTGATTGATAGGATGGCCAGAAGGAAACTTTTTAGGTGATGGTGGTGGAGATCTTGACTGTGGTGATGATTACGTGGGTATATACATTTGTCAAAAGTGATTTAATTGTACATGTACAATGGGAGTATTTTATTGTATGTAAATGATATTCCACAAACCCCGGGCTTCCAGCAGTCTTCTCAAAGGTTCCAGAGGGAAGGTCCCTCGGGTGTCTGCAGATTGCCCTGTGAACCCCTCCTTCTTTGTTCTATGAATTTCCCCTCCACCTCAATTCTCACCCACTTTTCACTCTCACACCCCTGCTCCTCATGGCTGTTCCAGTTCTCTCTAGTTATTTCCCTGGAAAACCCCGGCATGCTCCTCTCTCCTCAGCCCCCAGTGCACTACCAACACAGAGCCATTTTGTATACAGCATTTTACTAAAGGTTTGGTGATGAAGTCAGGAAGTCACATCACAAGAGAGGAGACAAGGAAAGCTAAATGTCAGACAGCATATTGGTGGAATTCATCATCCGCCCCTTGAAGGCAGTGACTCAGCCCCTCCTTCCATGGGGCTGGCCATGTTCCTTTCTCTCTCAAGTCCAAGCACTTAGACTCTGACAGGGGCTGACAGTGGGAAACCCGCAAGTCCTACTATGTTGTAAAATTTTAAAAAATGTAAATCCTGTCTTTTTTTAACCTCTCTATCAAGATGAGCCTGGCACCTACCTTTGCAGAGTCCAAAAAGCCAATTAAAGTAATTTCTCAAGCAAAATAGGATTTATTTCCTAAACTGAAGTTTTCCTAGATTAGTGTTTTTCACCTGGTATGATTATTAAAAATGCAGATAACAGTGTCCATGCAGATCCACCAAGTAAGAATTTCTTGGCCCAGAACTTGGGGATCTGAACTTTAACCAGCACACCACCTCACCAAACCTCTTTGCTTTGATTTTTTTTAGGCAGTTTAAAACAAAAAAAAATCCCCTTGTTTTGTGATTAATGAATGTTCTCAACATGTCTCTCAATAAATATGCTTTCAGTCAGGGGTCTCTCATGCTTGATTTCAGTAGTTGATACTTCAATTGTACATACAGGACTGGTTTCTCTCCCATTTTCCCTCTCCACAGCCCACCTTTGGACCAACAGCCCAGTGGAGCTGGAGGTGGAACCACGAAAATGCTTTTGTGTCATTGGCCTTCCTCTGGGTTCCCAGATGGTATTTAAGGCTGGTGGCCTGGGAAACATCTTAAAATTCCATAATATGAACTCTGTCTGTAGCTCCTTTAAAGCACAAAGTCACTCCAAACAATTATCACTGCTCTTAACCACAGATTATTGTGGGCTTCCCATGCCACCAGGAAGTTTTATGGCAAGCTCTGAAAACATGAATTACCCAATAGGATTTTTAGATTGGCGAGATCTAACTGAAGTTGTTAGACAAAGTTCTGGAAAAGCCGTCTGGGCATGTGCTTTGTCTAGAGCCAAGAAGCGCTTCTGGGAAACCTTGAAATAGCAAATGACAGAACTTTCCCTGAGGTTCCCAGATGTTCTCTACCAATTCTAGAAGTATGCCAAGAACTGAATTTCATTTGGGGGGCCTCTTATCAGCACGCAGACAAAGATCAAATCTCAACACCGAACATGTGGCTTGATGTGAATAAAGTTTTCAAAGCCCTGTGTTTGCCATTTTGATAATTGATTATAGCATGATTCTCTCCCCCGCTGCCCCCCGCTCCCCGGCCCCCAGATCCTGCCAAGTTGCTTTGATCCCTTCAGGGGCTGTGAATGCAGAGAGTGAGGCATAGATGTATTAAACTCTGTCTTTCATCACAAGTCTTTCAGGGGCACATTGTTCCTCTGCTCATGAACATTATGGTGTTTCCGTGGTTCAGATATCACTGAACTTAGTAAGCTTCCTTCTCATCTTTTAAATATAAATACTGTGTTTGTACTTTCCTATTGCAACTGTTGAGTCTCACTGAATTTAGTTGGGGTGTTGGTGTTTACTAACCATGAGGATACTCCCTTATGAACTCCCGTGGATAATCACAGCAGACAGCATTTATTTTGTGCTTCTATGTTAATGCCACCTTACGTGTTCATTATGGCCTTCAATCCTCAGTAGAATCCTATGGAAAACATTCTATGTTCACCCTCATTTTGCAGATGAGGAGAGTGAGGGCCAGGAGGTCCACCCGCCTGACTATGGTGTTATACTCATTCAACAAAGATTTGCTGAGTGTCTACTATGTGCCAGGCACTCTGATAGGTGCTGAAGATACAGCATGAGCAAAGGAGGCGAGATCCCTACCCCGATGGGGCTTACATTGTATTTCACCTCTATTATGGGAACTTGTGGTCATTTACCTAACCAATCTCTGTGGTGGAATGTTTCAACTCTTTCTGATTTAATGCCCTTTAAAAAAAAATCACACTGTGAGGGACAGCATAATGAATGATAAATGTATTTCCAAGCCTTTGCTTATTTCATGAGGAGAGTTTCCCACAGTGGGAATGATACAGTTGAAAGGTATGAATATTCCTTCAAGTTCTTAACACATACTGCCAAATAACCCTCAGAAAGGGTGTAACGCGATTTACACTCCCATCAACTCTAGCAGTTTCTGGGAATGTCCTTTTCACCACACCCTTGCCAACACTGACTATTCTTTCTTTTCTCTTTTTAATCCTGTGTATCTGATAGGCATCACATTCATAGCTCTGTAACCACAAACTGTACTTAGTTTTACTGAGAGAAAAATAGATGTCACTGACACAAACTAGTTGAGGAATGACAACTCATTTTAAAAACACCTCACATTAATAGAAAAGCCCCATGCTTCCTTCTTGGTGCATATGGATATGATTATTAAGCTATCAATTATGTCTGAGAAACACACAAAGTGCTTACTGATGTATAAATCTCTCTGTGGAACAGCTCATCTGCATTTCCACACCTTGTAACTAGGGAGCCTGGGAGCAATTGCCTTTTTTGTGTGTGTGTGTGAGTGAGTGCCTTGCCCACCCCTGAAGGACTCCAAAACTCTGCTGGAGGGAAATTTGATCTGGCCCTCTTTAGAGGCTTCCTTGCACTGCCTCTCTTTATTAGATGTGGTTTCTCCCTTTTGGAGGTTTCCAGAGCACATTCTATGTCCCTTTGTTATGACACCTAACACACCCAGTCATGTAAAGTGTGTACTTTCCTTAGCTCTCTGGCTAGAGCAATAAGCCTAACGGTACCTGTTGGATAGATGTGCTGAAACAGCGCATATAACGCACTTAGACCAGCACCTGGTGCAGAAATACCCTCAGCACATATTTGTCGAGTGAAGGAATGAATAATCAACACACAATAAATCTTGGATGCTGCTAACTGCTGACAAGTGTACATAGTATCAATCAGAGGGGACTTGTGAAAATGCAGGACCAGTGGCTTTTTCTCCAGAGATTACGATTCAAGGTCTGGGGTCAAGGCCCAGGAATTAAGGTGGTCTGGACACTACATCTAACTCAGAGAACCTTGGTTACTTGTGAGCTCCGTGATGGCAGGGACGATATGACATTCATCTCTAAATGACCCTGCATCGATCCACCTCAGTTCCTGACGTGTAGTAAGTGCTCAAGGACAGGTGATGTGAATTTCAACCTTGCTGTATGGAGGAGGCATTGTTTCCAGACTTACTAATATAAGGCAAACAAGTGACTGATGGTTCTAAAATGTGTGTGGAGCCTTGTCCCTTCCCAATTATGATCTCAAAAATGTAGCCACCATTGTCCTGGAGCAGAATTTCTCCTACCTCACGTTCTTCGATGCCCCCTCAGCAAAGCCATATTTTGAACACTTTACTATGTGTGCCACTTTATTTGATTAAATCCTCATGGTAATATCCCTGAGGGGGGAAACTGAGGCTCAGAGAGTTTGTCACTTGCCTGAAGTCACATAGCAAGTCAGTGACCATGCTGGGCTTCAAACCAGGCATGAGTGACTGCCAGACCTGAGGACGTTCCATACAGCTCAGCCCTGGGATGGAGGAAAGGAACTGGGAAGCATCTCTTGGCCTGTTGGGACAGGTGAGGCGCGGGAGCCATTGTCAGTGTTCGCGAGTGTGCGTTGCCAGCAAATTCCTGATTATAGGTAATGGCATAAAACAGAGGAGATTTTTCCCTTGTAGGTAGATATTATAAATATAGGATTGTAAATAACCCTGACTTCATCCCCAGCCAATCAGCCCCCACTGGTTTGCATGCTGCATACGTACAGCATGACTCAAAGGACCCTCAGGCAGTGGGTGGGTTAAAAATCAATCAAACAATAATAATTTTCATAAGTGAGAACTCCCTGGCTTCCCAGTTGGCTGTTCAGTTATTCGTGAGTCATGAATTTCCTTTTTAGGGTAATATTTACCATAGTGCATGGCTGGTTACAGGGAATACGTAATAGCCACTATCTGATGGGAAATGTGTTATTAAAACATTACCTCATGATAGATTTACCTGATAAATAATCCCTAGGATTAAACAAAAAGGTTGGGGAGGAACTCTGGCGGGGTTGCAGGGAACAGAAAAATGAATAGGAATAAGCCATGGTGTGGAGGTAAATAGAAAAGGGTTTTTCTGGAGGTGGGTATTGAAATAATCCTGACTCTAATAATTAGAATATATATAGAGAGACAGAGACAGACACAAGGAGAAAGAGAGCATGAGGATGAACACTGAAAAAGGTTAATAAGTGCTTTTTTTTTTGTATTGTTAGAATATGCAGGCACTGGGCTAAGTATCTTATATACATCCTCATTTATATTCTCATGAAAATCCTGGGGTCCACTCCCACTACCATCCCCATTTCTCAGATTCAAGCCAGTATTTTTTTTTTTTTTTTTGCGGTACGCGGGCCTCTCACTGTTGTGGCCTCTCCCGTTGCGGAGCACAGGCTCCGGACGCGCAGGCTCAGCGGCCATGGCTCACGGGCCCAGCTGCTCCGCGGCATGTGGGATCTTCCCGGACGGGGGCACCAACCCGTGTCCCCTGCATCGGCAGGCGGACTCTCAACCACTGTGCCACCAGGGAAGCCCTCAAGCCAGTATTTTTAAGTGCTAAGAGCACAGACCCTGGAGAGAGAGTGTCTGAGTCTGCATCTCGGCTTCCTATTTACTAGCTGTGACCTTAATTTTTCTCTGCCTCAGTCTTCTCATCTGTGGAATGGAGATAATGGTAATTTTGCCCATCTTAGGGTTGTTTAGAGAACTAAGTTAATAAATAAAGCACTTGTAAACTCAAATTCAGCTACTATTTCAAGCTGAAGAATCTGAGGTCAGAAGTTAAATCACTTGCCCAATGTCACAGAACTACAAAGTGGCAGAACTGGGATTTGAACCCAGATCTGCCTGACTCCAGCCCCTGTGTGCTCTCAACCCTTCTTTGGCTGATGGGAGCAATAATGGTGGGGACTAAAGAGACACAACAGGGTATGTTTTTCTAAGACACATGATGCCAACACCCACCATTTGAGTCAACCTACCCCAAATTTATGGACCATTTTATAACCATAGAGTACAATCTAGAAGCAACCCTAGGGATCATCTCATCCAAATATTGCAAACTGTCAGCTCAGGGACCCTTTCATTTTCTAGAGATGTGTTTTGTTTGACCTGCAGCATTGGTTGGTGCAGAGCAATGACAATTTTTGAATGAATTGCCAAAAGGAAAAATTATAACACTTCACAAGAAAACCCAGATTTATATCTTCTCTAGAAAACCTGGAAGATCTGGACCCATGTCACTCTGTGTAATAGTCAGTTGTGCTCAGCTGCCTGTGAGTATATTCTCACCACGCGCTACATCTCTTGCATCTGACCCACTTCACTCTTTTCTATCCCTATGACAGCCCATTGAATACAGGACCCAAGCTCCCTGAACTACCTTTCCTCAGACTTGTTAGCTTAGCTCAATGAATTTTTCAATGAGCTTAATGAGGGTGGAATTGTTGCCTACCCTCCAGCTGCCCCCCTCTTCTGAAACCTTACATTTATTCAAATCCCTCTGATAGGATGGGTCTCTGAGAGAACCAAGCTCCCTGAGAGTGGTCTGGCCAGCACAGAGTACTGGGGGACAGTTGACTCACATCTCTTGAGATCTTCTGAGGTCTCCCATCAGAGCTTCTCCTGTTGGACCAGCTTCACCAGGTCAATGAGAACTTCCTTGTTGCTCTCTTCAGCTTCCTGGTGACAAGGAAGCCCAGGCTGTCCCAAGGCCTAAACTGGGCACTTGAGAAGCCTTTTACCTGAGGTTACCTGGTCCTGTTGTCTCTCTGCCTCTGGAAGTTTCAGGGTTTGTCCTCCACCACACAGTCAAGCCCATCTTGTTCAGGTGTTACCGAGATCACAGCGACGCTCAACTTGTAGGCTGAGTTTTCATGGGCAGGTGATGCTAACCTTGCTTCTAGCACAAGTTTGTCTTATTTAATCTTCATAACTACTCTGTGAGGTAGGTGTTAGGATCCCCATTTTACAGAGAGGGAAACTGAGGCTGAGAAAGGTTACTATCTTATCCAATGACAAATCTAATTCCAAAGCTCCACGCTCTGTCCAGCAAGTATAAAAACTCAGATCCATAAAGTGGAAGAAGGAGCATGATGAATGGTCTGTGAGATCAGAGGTGGTCAGAAAAGGGAGAGATGACAGAGGATCATGAAGGCTCCATAGAGGAGTAAACTGGAGCAGAACCTTGAGAAACAGGAAGGTCTTTATGTGGGAAGGAGGATTACAGATGGAGGCCACAGTGATACAGTCTCAAAGGTGGAAAAATCTTGGGATGTCTCCTTTAATTCAACTGGCCTAGGACATCTTTGCAGGAATGAAGAGCCAGAAAAGGCCAGATTATGGCAAAGAGAGACACCTGTCCTCCTCCCCTTCTTCCTCCTCTTTTTCCTTCTGTTGTCGAGTGCTCTTGCCATAGACAGGCTCTGGTGTGAACACTGAAGGAGGTAGCCTAGTGTAGCAGAAAATGCGTGAGTTTTTGAGATTGATCACAGCTGGAGTGAAAGAGTTGAGAAGTATTCATGTGGAAGGGGACATTTGACCAGGGACTGGAAGGACAGATGAGGTGTCAGCACTCAGAGATGAGGGCAAAGGGCAAGCCAGTGCAAGCAAAGAGACAGGGACAAGAATTTAACAGGAACATTGGGGGAACAGTGACTAATTTACTCTTCCTGAAATGGAAGGTGAGCGAGGGGGGTGGGGTGTGGAGGGGGTATAAGGCAGGCATGGTAGATTTTTGGCACATGTTAAGCTAAGGAGCTCTTATCTAGTCTGAAATACAAAGGGAAGCCTGGAAGGATTAGGGGCAAGGGAGTGATATTGATGTCTAGGACAACAGTCTGCAGAATGGATGGAGAAGAGGCAAGGAGAGACTGGAGACAGATGCCAAATAGAAAGCCAACCCAAAATTTCATTGAGATGTGGTGCTTATATGAATTAGGATGGTGGTCGTGGGAACGTAGAGTTCTTCACACCTTGGGCATCAGGAATATTGTAGCCTGGTTGTAAACAGGACACATTCCTGTCATTATCATCATTGTCATTTTTGTTGCTGTTGCCCTCTTCTTCCTTCTCCTCTTCCTCCCCCACCTCCTTCTCCTCCCCTCCTCCTCCTCCTCCTCCTCCTCCTTCTTCTTCTTCTTCTTCATCATCATCATCATCTTCTTCTTCTTCTTCTTCTTCATCATCATCATCATCTTCTTCTTCTTCTTCTTCTTCTTCTTCTTCTTTATCTTCTTCTTCTCCTTCTTCTTTTTCTTCTTTTCTCCTCTTTTATGACTATTTATATTGTAATAACCCTTCAAGATTTACCTTCACAATCATTTCTTCATGTGATTGTTTTTGAATTTTGAACTTTTTCAACTCTGTAAGAATTAGAATTGAATTCTGCTGGGAGTAAGAGAAGCCCTCAAGTAATTATAAAGCTTCTTTCTCTCTCCTGTCATGTGAGCATCACAAGCCTAGGGCAGCCATCCCCTGATTGTCAAAACTGGGCTCTTGCTGTCTTACTGCTCTGCCATCCTCAGCTCACACCTTCCACCTCATGATTCAGGAGGGCTGCTCATGCTGGAATCATTAGATCTGTTTTTCAGGCAAGAGAGTGGCAGAAGAGGACACTTCCTGGAATTGGCACATTCCAGTTCCGTTTACTTCTGATTAGCCAGACCTTAGCCACATTGCCATATTTAGGAGCCAGAGAGACTAGGAAATGAGGGCTTTATTCTGGGTCACCATTTGGTAGAGTTGAGACTTGCTAGTGTGGCCAAGAGAGAGTTGCCCACTGTTGGTCCATTCTGAGGCCCATGAAGAGGAAGTCAGTTGCAACTCCGGTAACACCATGCCCCAGCATACGTGTCCTCACCACTGACTGAGCAGGCCTGTGCTGGGTCATCAGCGGGGCAGTACTGAGTGTGGAATCCACCCTGCAGAGGCTGGTGTATTCACACACAATAGAACCTCTGAGCTGAGTGGAATCTTGGGGGTGGTTTACTCTTCTCTTCTACTCCGTCCTAGACACAGCATCTTCGATTCCTAGTGGCACACCTCCAGACTTGGGGGCGACATCTGAGGCTGCTTCCTCGAGGAGGCACAATGCTCCTTTCGTACATGAATAATATTTGCATCCTGGGAACTTTCACCCAACAGCTCTGATTCGGCTAGGAAACAGGTCTTGCTTATTCCTCATGCTACAGAATAGCCCGTTTGCTATGTGAAGGCACTTTCACGTGTTTGTCCCCTGCTTTCCCAATCAGTCTCCAATTTTCTAGAGCACATGTGCCATATGGTGAAGCTGACATGCTTGGGTGTCTCCAGGCCTGGCTCTGATGCTCTGACACTTACTAGCTATGTGACCTGGAGCAACTGACTAACACTTTTTGAGTCTTCATTTCTCCATTTGTAAAATGAGGCTCATGAGGTTATTGTGAGGAGGCTTAAATGAGCTAATGAATGCAAAACAGAGCCTGACAGCAAATATAGCAGTTATTATCATTGCAAACATCTTTATGATTAATAATAATAAAGCATCTCTGGGTTTTTTCCTTCTTAGGTGAGTTGTGATGAGCTATTAGATAATAAAGAGGAAGAAACTTTTAGCACTTTGGGGGAAAATTAGCATAAAAATACCACCTACAGTTGTGACCAGGAGCAACAATATATGCTCCCTTGACCAGTTTCTCTGGATTGCTGTTGCTGTCCATAAAAAATTGCCTCCTGTGGTTGCTGGTTTGCTCTCTTTATCTGCACACTGCCTCCTGGGAAGCTCCATCTGTTATAATGGGCATTGGCATTCCTTGGGCTAATTTGTTGTTGTTGTTAGCAGAAGCAGATAGAACACAGATACACAAACATATTGGAAGACACAAAGATCATCTACATTGTGAGGGAAAAGGAGTCAGGAAGCCTGGCTTCTGATTCTCACCCTACCTCCAACTGGTTGGGTGACTGGGGATAAGTCACAGTGCCCCTCTGGGCCTCTGAGTTTTGAGACCCGCATAGCAATAGCCTCCTGTGACCGGAGAAAGGATGTGCCATGGCCTGGATTCCCCTGGAGTCCCTTTCTCCCCACCTAGGGCTGGCCCAGGTGGAAGCAGCATCTGGGTGGAGGCTGGGTGCATGCCCAGGCAGCCCTGTGTGGTCTGTGAGCCAAGCAGAGCCCGCCTGCTACCAGGGTGTGATGGTTCTTATGACTTGGCAACACTGGGCAAACATGTCCCATCAGGGCTGAGCTAAAAATAGGTCCTGTGCTGTGGAGCCCAGGAAAATCAGCAGCCCGGCACATACGGGGTTGGCCAACCAGGCAGAAGTAAACAGCCACCACCATCCCAGGGGCACAGTGACCAAAGAGAGGATGTTTGGCTCATTTCCCCACATGCATCTTCTTTCTCTACCCTCCTCCTGCATCCTCCCCCCACCGCCCCGCATTAGAACTAGTGCCTTCCTCTGCCTTTCCTCCATCTCCTCTACTTCCAGGTAAACTGACATTTGCAGAGGGACTGAAGGTGGGCATGGTATACTAGAAAGAGCTGGTGTTTAGGCATCAGTGGGTTTGTGTTCAAATCCTGACTCTGCTATTTTCTAGCTGTTGGACCATAAGCATGTGACCCTTTGGAGCCTCAGTTGCCTCGGTGATATAATGGTGTTCATTATACCTATTTCTAGGGATTGTTATGAATACTAAAAACAGCAAGTGGCTAGAACAGTGGTTCAAGAAATGTATCTTGCATCTGAATCACCTGGGTTGGTGGGGAGCTTGTTAAACCTGAGATTGCTGGGCCCCAGCACCCAGTTTCTGATTCAGTGGGTGTGGATAGTACTGCTTTCCTACACGTTGCCAGGTGATGGTTATGATGCTGGTCTGGGGATCACCACTGGGTCTGGGGTTAAGTGTGTGAGCTCTTGAGACAGATCACAATGGGTTCAAATCCTGGCACTGCCACCTCTAGGAGAGTGACTTGGGGCAATTCCTAAATCTTATCTGGAAAACAGGGGTGATAATCATTCTGACTTTATAGTATTGATGTGAGGATTAAGACAATTAATTCATATATAGCACTTAAAACAGTCTGGCAAACAACAAGCGTGGAGTAAACATTAGCTTTTATTAGTATTATAGAGTCTACACAGTCTAGGAGTTCAGTACATGTTCTTTTTCTCTATCATCTCCTTGCAGTTTTTGTTGGCTCTGCTCATACCTCTGTCTCCATGCCACCCCTCCCAGGGTCGTTGTGGTCTGGCCTCGCCTCTCTGGGTGGAAGGGCAGGCTTACACTGGGAGGATATGGGGCACCAAGGAGCACAGATTGAATGTCACAGAATAAAGATCACCCAAGAACCTGAAAACCTCAGAAGGGAATGGGCTTACCCAAAGGGGTCCAATTCAAAGGGGCAGAAGGAAAAGTAGACCCAGGTTTCCTGACTTTCCAGCCAGGACACGTTCCAGGACATCCTGATGTGTCCCCAGAGGCAGCTCTGGCTTCCCCCACATGTGCTTAGGGAACACCCAGCTCCCCGCCCTCGACTCCTGCACCGTTGCTAGGCATTTGGGTTGTTTCTCTTTTGATTGTTTATGGTTGAAGATGACATGGCAGTAAATATCTTACATCTGAGTATAAATGACTATTTTCTTTTGGATTTTTTTTTCCCTTGGGCTAATGTCCTCAGAGTAGAATTATTGGGTCCAAAAGTACAGCCGGTGTTATAGCTAGAAGAAAGCTAGACATAGCAACTCTTCCAGGGAGAGGAACTTCTCATTTCCCAGAAACTATAAGATGGCTGAGGATGTTAGGGTTTGAAGCAAGTTACGGCATTCTAACTTGGGGCTGAGAGCAGGGTATTCTGGACTAGGACTGTGATGCCTGGCAACCACTCATAATTTCCCTGAGAATGGTGTTTAGACTGGTGCTTCACAAGTATCAGTGTACATAGGACTTCCCGAGGACCTTGTTAATACACAGCATCTGATTCGGGAGGTGTAGGGTGGGGCCCAAGTGACTGCATTTCTAATAAACTCCAGGTGATGCTGATTCGGCTGATCAGTGGACCACACTTAAGCAGCAAATGTTTAGGTTCCCCTGCCCTTATTCACGCTATTCTTCTAACCCACCATTCCCACCACTTTCCAGATGAATCTCCAGAGACTTCTCTGGATTGGCCTCACATGGCTGGTTTAGGTACCCTGTACCTACATTTGTCACAGCACTGATCATGCTGTACTAAATCATCCATCCCTTTCTCTTCCTGCGGGCATGGACCAGTCTGATTCAACACTGTATTGCCAGCATCTAGGACAATGCCTATCATGATATGAGACTAATTATTATTACTGGGTAAGTGAATGGGTGGACGGATGGATAAATTAATAAATGACTGTGAGGGGGGCAGAGTAGGAAGTAATGGGTTAGGAAAAGCATGGTGAACAATCAGATTTGGCCTGAAGATCATTACTGTTGATGTGGGGACTTCTGAACCATATTCACTTACTGAAAGCCCAGAATCAGTGACCCTCCTCTGATCCTTGCCAACTTTTTCTACACGCCCCCCCCCCCAACAATGCTGACCCTGAACCAAGAATGAACTCAGATAAATGAATAAGATCCAGGAAGCTTAGAGGTCCCTCACAGGGTGGCTCTAATAAATACCAGAAAACAAAAAGCAGGTGTTGGCAATCTTTCTCCTGCCCAAAGAGTTATTTACACAAGTTTCCAAAGCAATCCCCTTCATCACTTTACATGCCTATTACACGGTTCTCTGCAAGGAAAGGTCTGGAGATGGTTAGCTCAGTGGATTAGAGAGTGAGTTCTTCAAAGCCAAGGGCAGTGGGAGCTTTTCCCCTCTGCTCCACGGCTGCATGCTGACTGCCCAGTCCTGGCCGGTGGTGCCCATGGTCCTGCTCAGTCCCAGTGATTAGAGAATGAGGGTGGGACAGTGTGAATCCATCCCTCCTACTCACTATGAAAGGCAGTGCCATGAAGAAGAATGAACTTGAGCTTGGACATCTGACAACCCTAGGAACGAAACGTAGATGCCTCACTTACCAACTGTATAATCTTAAAATTTTTTTTAAATTTTGAAATAATTTCAAAGTTACAGAGAAGCTGAAAGAATAGTACAGGGAACTCGTTGCTCAGATCCACCAATTTTTAACATTTTGCCACATTTGCTATCTCGTTCTCTTTCTCTCTTTTAATTTGTTTTAGTCCCTCTGGTTGAAGAGGACAAATGTTCATCAACAACAAAATTTACATTTGGAAGCAAACAAAAATGTTCTGAAACAAAAAATTACAACAAAAAGTTGTTCAAAAATCACAAAACTAATTAAATGTAAAAGAAATATAAGTAAACTTTAAAATGCCACTTCTTGTAAGCTTTAGCATTTATACTTCTAAAGTTACTACAGCTTAAAACTGCACTAAGATTTTTGGGACATGCTATGATATTATATAATAATATGAATTTATTTTTGGAGCCACTCAATAGTAGATTACATATGTCATGCTGCATAAATCACACCTCTTAGGACTTTCATGTGTTCTATGTAGGAACAAGGATATTTTCTTAATATAACCTCAGTGCAGTTTCTGGAACTTTAACCTTAATGGAATAATTTTTTGTACAGTCTGTATTCCAATTTTTTCAATGTCTTTTATAGTAGTTTTTTTTTTTCCCTCCAGTAACTGGAGTACTTACTGGTACATTTATTTCTATTTGTATTCAGATTTACATTTTTCCTTGTGGATTTAATTTTATTTTTTGAATATTGAAAACATTAACATGCTTCCAAACTCAAAACTCTACAAAAAGGTAGAGTTAATCCTTTCCACCTCACTCCCTCAAGCCCTGGTGGGTGACCAACTTGACTGCTGCCTGCTTTATCACTGCTATATTTTTTTTGGTAGAAGTAAGTAGAAAGATGCATTTCTGTTTCCTTATTTCTTCCTTTTTTTTTCTTTTTTTTTTTGCGGTATGCGGGCCTCTCACTGTTGTGGCCTCTCCAGTTGTGGAGCACAGGCTCCGGATGCGCAGGCCCAGCGGCCATGGCTCACGGGCCCAGCCACTCTGCGGCATGTGGGATCTTCCTGGACTGGGGCACGAACCTGTGTCCCCTGCATCGGCAGGTGGACTCTCAACCACTGCGCCACCAGGGAAGCCCTCTTCCTCTTTCTTACACAAAATATACGCTCTTGCACTTTGCTTTTCTTCCTGGAAGTCACTCCATATCCATTCATGGAGATGTGCCCCACTCTTTTTCACACGTGCATATTTATGATACACTATCATGGCCACAAATTATTTGCTGCTCCTGTTAGCAAAAGGTGGAGTCTATTTTCTCTGCCCTTGAATTTGGGATGACCTTGTGAATTGCTTTGAGCAACAGTAAATGGCATAAGCGCTGTTCAAGTCTACTTTTGTGTCTTTCAGGTATGTTTTACAGTTTTCTTAGTGTAACTTCTGAACGTTTCTTGTCAAAAATTATGCCGTTTTTAAGAAGTCACTTCATCCTTCTGAATCTCAGATTTCTCTTCCATAAAAAAGAGGATTATTAGAGCTTTCTTGAAGAGTTATTGTGAAAAGTAAATGAGGTAAATTGAAAATAAGTGCCGTGTAAATCCTAGTTTCCTTATTCTTTCCCTTGAAGCTCATGCTTGCTCTTCAGGAGCAGGGGAGGGGAATAATTAATCATATATGTCTGTCTAGCAAGGACATTGTCTAGGTTGATCAATAAGTCAATCAGTATTGCAGAGCTCACCGTGTGCCAGGGCCTTCGACAGTTGCTGGGGATATAAACGTGAGAAAAATCAAACACAGTTCCTGCTCTCAAAGAGCTTCTGGTTAATGAACATTTCCCATTAATCCTATGAGATTTTATAAAATCAAAATGCAAACCCAATTAGCAAGCATGGCCTTGCAATCCAACAGATTCTAAAATTGCACCACATAGGGAAGTAGAGGCTTTATACTTTTAGAATCCAGATCCCAGTTTGAGTCATCATGCAAACAGATATGACCTAAAATAAGAGAGAGTCACAGCTAGAAGGAACACGTGGAGGAGGAAGCTGAGGCACAGTAGGTCATGATCAGACCAGGATCACACAATTAATGAGTGACTGAGCTGGGGCTGGAAACTTGGTATCTAGGCTCCCAGGCTGGGGTATTTTCCAACACATACCCACTGCCATTCTATTTTCCATCTGCATCTCTTGTCACTGCCATGTACGTATCAGGGTTTCAGCTGTTTGCACTGGTTGTCTAGGGAACATTGGCCAGGAATGAACAGCACGTTTCTAAGAAAGAGCTGCTGTCACTAGAGTCATTATGTCATGAGGCTGTAACTCACTCCACCAAGAAGGCAATCTAACAAATCTATACTGATATACAAAGTTAGAAAGTGGATCAAATGAGATAAAATCAGAATCACTTTAGCACAGTGTTGTTGGCAGCAAACAGACACAACTGTCTGTGCAACCTTTACCGGGTTGTTCAATTTCCCTGAGCTGTGTTTTTTCTCCCCTTTAGAATGAGCATGTACCTTGTGGGGTCTTTCGAAGGGCTAATTGTTTTTCAGTTTGGTTTTATCCTTCCTCTATTGTAATAGAATCCCCAGTTCTTTGCTGGGCAAATGACTGTCTGGACCCAAGACCACACTTCCTCTGTTTTCATTGTAGCAAGGCATAGCCATATGAGTGAACTCAGCCTAGTAGAATGTCGGTGGAAATGGCATGTCCAACTTCCAGAAAATATCCCTGAAGGGTAGAAATATGACTTTCTTCTACTTTTTTCGTGCCTTTGGTTGAAATATAGTGCTGAAAACTTAAACTAGAGGAGCTATTGGGGACCAAGAGGTAACCATGGGAATGAAGGCCACACCCACTGAAGCATAGGATAGAAGGAGTCTGGGCCAGTATGAGCCCTAACCATTCCTGAATAGCTTCCTGATGTGTTGACCTAAGATTTCTTTCTATTGTTTTTAAGCCAATGCTATTTTGGGTACTAGGATATCTCAGGCAGCGATGGGAAGAAGTCCTCTCAATATTAACTCCTTGCCATAATGAGTAGCTGTTGCTTTTGCCTGCCTGGCTTCCATTTTTCCCACTTTTAATGGTCGCACGTCAAGTTTTCTTAGAGGAATGACCCCTCTCCCAGCCTTAGTGGAATTGTGATTTAAGTTGCACCACCTTCTCCTAAGCTAGGCTAGTTGGACTTTCAATTTGAATGGAATTCAAATCTTGGACAGCGTAACCCAAGCACCAAGAATATCAGGAGTGGATAAGTCCTGGAGGTGGGTGGTGAGGAAAGCTCTTCCTCACTAAAGCACATCATTTAAGAAATGTAACAGCAAAGCTAAACATTGAAAATCACCATTTTTCAACCACCATAATATTGGATTCAAATAAGAATCATCACTGGACGTTAAAACCATTGGGTGAAAAAATGGGGACCGGGATAGTCACAGTCTGAACACACCACTCTATAGGTTACTTATCAACTACAAAGCTGTCTCCACAGTAGAGAGATTGGGTGGACACCACTTGGCCAGATGATCAAAGAGAATGTCTCCAACGATGGGACACCCTGTGGCCCCTGATGTGAGACACTGAGAAAGATTCAACATCGTCTATACAGCATTCATGACAAAGCTGATCAACCTGAAACTATTTAAGAAGACATAATCAGACAAATCCAAACCAAGGGACATTCTGCACAACTGGCCTAGACGCTTCAGATTTTTCACTAGCATAAAAGTCTAAAAAAAAAAACCCCAAATAAAAACAAAAGCTAGGGAACTATTTTAGATAAAAGGAGATTCTAACAAAACATGATAATTAACATTTGTGATCCTTGATTGGATCCTGGATATGACTGTATATTATATTATATTATGACTTTATATTATGTGATGGTATTATATCATGTAACTTTCCTGAGTGTGAAAATTATGGTTATATAGGAGAATATTCCCATTCCTTGTTCTTAGGAGATCCATGTTGAGGTGTTTGGGGGCAAACTGTAATGATGTCTACAACTAATATTCAAATGGCTCAGCAAAAAAATTAAAATGGATAAACACATAGGAGAGAGGAAGAGAGAGTAGAAAGAGAGAGAGAGAGAGAGAGGGAGGGAGAGGGAGAGAGAAAGTAAATGTTGCCAAATATTAACCCTTGGTGGGGCTACTGAAAGGGCAGCATATGCTTGTTGTATTATTCTTGTAACTTTTCTGTAAATTTCTAATTTTCCAAATAAAAACTTGAGGGAAAAGTCTCTTTTCCTTTTCCTAGCCATAGAGTGAAATATACAAAGCTTCAAAACAATGCTTCCCTCTGCCACAGGCCCTGGGCCCTTTATGCCAGAGAACCCATCGGCCAGAGGAGTGACACCACAGCTGTCAGCACAGAGCCACACAGCCTTGCCACTGTGAGGACATTTGAGGTTGCACCTGTGGAGTGGGCTCAGTGTGTGTGACAGTGGCCCTCAGGACACTCTCAAGGTGGGCAGACCATCAGAAGAGGGAGTGTGAGTGAGGAAAGTGGGGGCCCATTACACCAGTGATAAGGCCCGGCCTTTCTCTGCAATCTTTTTAAAAAAATTTTTAATTGAGGTACAGTTGATTTACAATGTTATGTTAGCTTCAGTTGTACAGCAAAGTGATTTCAGTTATACATATGTATTTATATTCTTTTCCTTTATAGGTTATTACAAGGTATTGAATATAGTTTCCTGTGCTATACAGTAGGACTTTGTCATTTAGCTATTTTGTATACAGTAGTCTGTATCTGCTAATCCTAAACTCCTAATTTATCCCTCCCCCCTTCCCCTTTGGTAACCATAAGTTTGTTTTCTATGTCTATGAGTCTGTTTCTGTTTTGTAAATAAATTCATTTGTATAATTTCTTTAGATTCCACATATGTGATATATGATATTTGTCTTTTTCTGATTTACTTCACTTAGTATGATCATCTCTAGGTCTATCCATGTTGCTGCAAATGGCATTATTTTTTAAATTTTTAATTATTTTTTAAATTTTAAAAAAGTAAAAAGCTTTATTTTTAATGTTTTTATTATTTATTTTTATTTACTATTTGTTTGGTTTTTGTTTTTATCCCTGCAATCTTATTTCCTGTGTCCCTTCCCTCCCCCTTGACTCTAGCCCCCACAGACCTTCCTCCTCCTCACACAGGCCACATTTGTTTCCACCTCAGCACATTTGTGCTTGTTGGTCTCAGGGTTGGGACTACTTTCCCTACTGATCCTTGCACAGCTGCCTCTCTCAGCCGAAAAGCCAGCCCCTCACCAAGACCTTTCCTTACCCCAAATCTAATGCTTCCCTCCACCGCCAGCCTACTCTCCACCCTGTTACACACCTGGGCTTCCTTCACAGCCTCTATCCCTGTCTGGAGTCTCCTGCTCATCATCTGTCTCCTGCACTAAGATGTAAAATCCACAAGAGCCAGGCTTGGCTACTGCTTCGCGTCTGTGTCCCAGCAGGTAGATTGGTGCCTGGCCCTCTGCTGGGTACTCAGGACCCAGAGGGGATGAGGCTCCTGTGGGGCTTACATTTGGGCAGGTAGTAAGGAGTGTGGTGGGGTTCTGACCTGGGGAGGAACTATGGGAGATGAGGGGCAGGCACTTTGGCTGGAGGCTGGTGGGTGGTTTGCAGTCATCCAGGGATGGAGAGATTCCCATCAAGGTGGGGCTTCTATTCTTACGTCGTGTCTAATAATAAAGCTACAGTGAGAGATATCCTCAAAAGTCCTCTTCCCACTCTGGGAACCTACTGTATCAGGTGCCTATGCTGAAGCAGTGCTTTCCAAGATTGCTAACTGGCCTTCCAATGACCTGATCTGCTGGTCACCTTTAAGGCCTTGTCTCACTTGATTTCCCTATGACACCTGTAGGACTGACAGTCCCCTTTCCTCACAACTCCATCTCCTCTGGGTTTCTGTGACACAGACTCCTGATTCATCAGCATTTGCCAAGCTCTTAATAAGTGCAGGATGCTTCCTCTTGCACCTTACTTGCGTCATCACAACATCCTATCCTCACGACATTCCCATGAGCTAGATGCTATTGTTGTCCCATTTCACCGAAGAGGAAACAGAAGCTCAGAGTTTTCAGTAAGTTTCCCAAGCTCACAGAGCTCATAAGTGGCAGAACCTGGACTCAAATCCACACTTGTACGATGCCCAAGGCCTTGGCCTTAGCTGGACACCTTGCCATTTTTTCTCTCTACCCCTCACTCTTGGATCCTTCCTTATCAGTCTCCTTTGTGGGCACCACTTCCCAGCTAGCCCCATAAATACCAGGGTTCCCCAAGGTTCTATCCTCAGGCCTCTTCACCTCACAAACCTCTCTTGAGAAACCTTAGCTACCTTCTGGTTCTAAATACCTATGTGTCGATGACTCTCATATCCTTATCTATAAGGATACAGAATAGCTCCAGGGGGCTGTTGGATATCTGTTATGGACGGAATGTTTGTGTCTCCTCAAATCCATATATTGAAACCCTCACCCACAATGTGATGGTATTAGGGGGTGAGGCCTTTGGGACTTGATTCGGTCATGAGGGTGGAGCCCTCATGTATGGGATTAGTGCTCTTATAAAAGAGACCCCCTAGAGATCTCTGGGTTTTTCTGCCATTTAAGAACACAGTGAGTGAAAAGACAGCTATCTATGAATGAAGAAGTGGGCTCTCATCACACACAGAGTCTGCTGTCATCCTGATCTTGGACATCCAGCTTCCAGAACTTTGAGAAATAAATGTTCCTCTTTAAGCCACCCAGTCTATGGTATCTGTTATATCAGCCTAGAGACAACATCTCTGCCTGATGATTGTGCCCTGGGCATCACCATTCGAATGTGCCCCAATTTGAACTCATCACTATCTCCTGAGACCTGCTTCTTTGTCTCCCTGTGTTCTCTGCACTACTTGAGGATGGTGTGAATATGCACCCAGTCACCTGAGTCCCACCCCTCACATTCAAGCAGTTACTAAGACCTGTAAAATTTGTTCCCTCCTCTCCTTTCTTGCTCTCCCCACCCTAGTCCTGGTCTTCATCATCTCTCACACAGATCGCTGTCTCTGGATTGGTCTCCCCATATGGGCGCCTCCAACCTACCCTCCACACAGCCTCCAGGGGCCTAAAACATAGAGACCATCACTTCACATTCATGCTTAAATCTGGTCAGGGGGTTACAATGAGTTGGAGCCCAAGTCCTTACTGTGCATAAAAGGCCCTCCACCATCGTGCTTTATCCAACTCTTGTCTCATTCAATTCCTTTACCATGTTTTTGCCACAATGCATGAAGCCATTCTAAACCCTCTGTAGTTTCCCAGATGCAACACTTGCTGCTTCATCTCTCAAGGCTGCATGCCTGGAGTGGCCCTCCCTCCTCCCCGGTCTTTCCAGGGAATATCCACATTTCCATCAACCCTCAGCTCAATGCCTTCTTCAGCAGAGTTTTTCTCACTGTTCCTGATCCAGAAGTTACTGCTTCCACCAGTCTCCCCTGCTGACTGGCCCCAGTACAGCCTTTCATTCTGTCACAGCAGCTAAAACCCTGCTCTCTCTCTCTCTTGTTTTTCTTTTTAATATCTGAAGCTTGACTTTATTAAAATTAAAAACTTCTGCTCTGCAAAATACACTGTCAAGATGTTGAGAAGACAAGCCACAGACTGGAAGAAGACATTCTTAAAAGATATACCTGACAAGGGACCATTATCCAAAACACACAAAGAATTTTTAAAACTCAACAATAAGAAATGAACAACCCAATTGAAAAATAGGCAAAAGACCCAAACAGACACCCCACCAAAGCAGAAACACAGTTGGCAGGTAAGTTTATGAAAAGATGTTCAATGTCATATATCGTCAGGGGATTATGAATTAAAACAACAATGAGATACCACTACCTACCTATTAGAGTAGCTAACATCCCAAACATTGGCAATACCAAACTTTGGTGAGGATGTGGAGGAAAGGGAACCCTCAAGCATTGCGGGTAGGGATGCCAAATGGTACAGCCGCTCTGGAAGACAGTCTGGCAGTCTCCTATTTTTTTTTTTTAATTGGTTAATTGTAATTTTTAAATTCATCATTCATTTTCCCACAAGATAATTGTCTTGACAGTCTTTCTGCTAAGTATTAATTAAACATCCACAATGTGTTCAGTATTGGTTAGAGCATTCAAAATATATGACCCCTAACACAAGGAGTTCACATTCTAAGAAGACTTGCTTTAAAAATGATCTTCCTTATAAATATGTATGTTTGTTTGATCTACTTTACTGTGTTTTCTTTATCTTTTCTCTTTTCTTTATTTTTTATTATTTTTTTAACATCTTTATTGGAGTATAATTGCTTTACAATGGTGTGTTAGCTTCTGCTTTATAACAAAGTGAATCAGTTATACATATACATATATCCCCATATCTCCTCCCTCTTGCGTCTCCCTCCCACCCTCCCTATCCCACCCCTCTAGGTGGTCACAAAGCTCTGAGCTTATCTCCCTGTGCTATGCGGCTGCTTCCCACTAGCTATGTATTTTACATTTGGTAGTGTATATATGTTAATGCTACTCTCTCACTTTGTCCCTGCTTACCCTTCCCCCTCCCTGTATCCTCAGGTCCATTCTCTAGCAGGTCTGCGTCTTTATTCCTGTCTTACCCCTAGGCTCTTCATGACATTTTTTCCCCTTAAATTCCATATATATGTGTTAGCATACGGTATTTGTCTTTCTCTTTCTGACTTACTTCACTCTGTATGACAGATTCTAGGTCCATCCACCTCACTACAAATAACTCAATTTTATTTCTTTTTATGGCTGATTAATATTCCATTGTATATATGTGCCACATCTTCTTTATCCATTCATCTGTCGATGGACACTTAGGTTGCTTCCATGTCCTGGCTATTGTAAATAGTGCTGCAATGAACCTTGTGGTACATGACTCTTTTTTTTTTTTTTTTTCGGTACGTGGGCCTCTCACTGCTGTGGCCTCTCCCGTTGCAGAGCACAGGCTTCGGACGCGCAGGCTCAGCGGCCATGGCTCACGGGCCCAGCCGCTCCACGGCATGTGGGATCCTCCCGGGCCGGGGCACGAACCCGTGTCCCCTGCACCGGCAGGCGGACTCTGAACCACTGCGCCACCAGGGAAGCCCCATGACTCTTTTTAAATTATGGTTTTCTCAGGGTATATGCCCAGTAGTGGGATTGCTGGGTCGTATGGTAGTTCTATTTTTAGTTTTTTAAGGAACCTCCATACTGTTCTCCATAGTGGCTGTACCAATTCACATTCCCACCAGCAGTGCAAGAGGGTTCCCCTCTCTCCACACCCCCTCCCCAGCATTTATTGTTTGTAGATTTTTTGATGATGGCCATTCTGACCGGTGTGAGATGATATCTCATTGCAGTTCTGATTTGCATTTCTCTAATGATTAATGATGTTGAGCATTCTTCCATGTGTTTGTTGGCAATCTGTATATCCTCCTTGGAGAAATGTCTATCCAGGTTTTCTGCCCATTTTTGGATCGGATTGTTTGTTTCTTTGATATTGAGCTGCATGAGCTGCTTGTAAAATCCCCCGTCAGTTGCCTCATCTGCAAATATTTTCCCCCATTCTGAGGGTTGTCTCCTCATCTTGTTTATGGTTTCCTTTGCTGTGCAAAAGCTTTTAAGTTTCATTAGGTCCCATTTGTTTATTTTTGTTTTTATTTCCATTTCTCTAGGAGGTGGGTCAAAAAGGATCTTGCTGTGATTTATGTCATAGAGTGTTCTGCCTATGTTTTCCTCTAAGAGTTTGATAGTGTCTGGTCTTACTTTTAGGTCTTTAATCCATTTTGAGTTTATTTGTGTGTATGGTGTTAGGGAGTGTTCTAATTTCATTCTTTTACATGTACCTGTCCAGTTTTCCCAGCACCACTTATTAAAGAGGCTGTCTTTTCTCCACTGTATATTCTTGCCTCCTTTATCAAAGATAAGGTGACCATATGTGCGTGGGTTTATCTCTGGGCTTTCTATCCTGTTCCATTTATCTATACTTCTGTTTTTGTGCCAGTACCATACTGTCTTGATTACTGTAGCTTTTAGAAGATAAACAAAATTGATAAAACATTAGCCAGACTCATCAAGAAAAAAAGGGAGAAGACTCAAATCAATAGAATTAGAAATGAAGAAGGAGAAGTAACAACTGACACTGCAGAAATACAAAGAATCATGAGAGATTACTACAAGCAACTCTATGCCAATAAAATGGACAACCTGGAAGAAATGGACAAATTCTTAGAAATGTACAACTGTCTGAGACTGAACCAGGAAGAAATAGAAAATATGAACAGACCAATCACAAGCACTGAAATTGAAAGTGTGATTAAAAATCTTCCAACAAACAAAAGCCCAGGACCAGATGGCTTCACAGGCAAATTCTATCAACCATTTAGAGAAGAGCCAACACCTATCTTTCTCAAACTCTTCCAAAATATAGCAGAGGAAGGAACACTCCCAAACTCATTCTACAAGGCCACCATCACCCTGATACCAATACCAGACAAAGATATCACAAAGAAAGGAAACTACAGGCCAGTATCACTGATGAACATAGATGCAAAAATCCTCAACAAAATACTAGCAAACAGAATCCAACAGCACATTAAAAGGATCATACACCATGATCTAGTGGGGTTTATCCCAGGAATGCAAGGATTCTTCAATATAAGCAAATGAATCAATGTGATACACCATATTAACAAATTGAAGGAGAAAAACCGTATGACCATCTCAATAGATGCAGAGAAAGCTTTCGACAAAATTCAACACCCGTTTATGATAAAAACCCTCCAGAAATCCTTCTCTCTTGATTCGTCTGCCTCCCCCATGATTTTGTGACCTTTTAGACACCAAGAATGTCTGACTCATTCCAGTGTTGACAGCAATGTCTGACTTCAGGTTTGTGATTGATTGAATGAATGAAAGGTAAAAAACCCTCCAGGTTTAATAGTAATTACGTCAAAACAACAGCAACACTATTGATGACGAATACTTATTGAGCATTCATTCTGTGCCAAGCATTATACTAATTGCTTTTACCCAAATTATTAAATCTCTAGAAAAATCAGGGTTATTGGCTCTGAATAATGCATCAGTTTGTATTGAGCTAATACCATGTCTAACCACATCTAAGCATTTAACATGCACTTGCTTATTAAGCCTCATGATAACCTTATGAAATATAATAATACTATTATTATTTTCTTTTTATAGATGAGGAGACTGAGGCCTCAACAAATGAAGTTATTTGCCTCAGGTCACACATCTAGTAAGTAGTGGAGCTGAGATTCATTTCCCTAGAGTCAATGGCTAGACTATAGACTCCATTACAACATACCTCCGAATGCAGTTGTCAAAATTTACAATAACTGTAACATAATGAATAGTTTTGAAAGTTCAGTGTAGTCATTACAAAGAGTTCTCAACTTTAAAACGCATTTTGGGGGGTTGAGAATGTGCTTCACATGCTTTGCACACAGCACCTCTGAGTTGCCTGT
The DNA here is from genome assembly GCF_949752795.1 of Hyperoodon ampullatus. Lineage (NCBI taxonomy): Eukaryota > Metazoa > Chordata > Mammalia > Artiodactyla > Ziphiidae > Hyperoodon > Hyperoodon ampullatus. Next base: position 51,234,657 of record NC_136915.1, on the reverse strand, counting down.
CACTTAATCCCAGCCACCATGACATTTGACATTTTTGGTTGCATCAGATAAGTAACATGATAAAACAATCTCAGCATGAATAAATGCGAAAGACATGACCAGGAGTGCTTTGGAAAAGCCATTCGTTCTGGATTCCTAAGTCGTAATCCTCCAGTAAAGCAGCTTGAAAAGTAGACTTGCTGGAAACAAACAATAGACTAAACATTGCATGCTCACATCCATTCCAGAAGATGGGATGTTAGAGGAGCTGGACTTGCTGGCTTCAATCTCTGGCCTCTAGGAATACAGAGTGAAACAGAATCCAGGAAGTCCACAGTGTGTGTGTGTGCATTTTTTTTTTTTTAGCTGCGCCACAAAGCATGTGGGATCTTAATTCCCCAACCAGGGATTGAACCCTCCCCACACTGCTGTGGAAGAGCAGAGTCTTAAGGGAAGTCCCCTAGTGTGTGCATTGATTCATCTTGAATGCTTGAGTCTTCAGAGGTAGAACCAGCCTGGGGCTTGTAGTTGTCCAAATCTAGAAACTTTGGGAGCCAGAGTCAGAGGGAAGGAGCCAGAGACAGTAGGTGTAGTGACAATAAATCTGGAGTCCCTCAATTTGGGGCTTAAATTCATGCTCTATAACTTACTCTTGGTGTGAACCTCGGCAAATTACTTAACCTCTCTGAGCCTCAGTTTTATTATTGGTAAAATGGGGATAATAGTTCCCACCTTATAAGTTGTAAAATTAAATGAGAAATGCCTGTAAGGCTCTAGTTACTAATAATGGATAATATTTATTGGACACTTCCATTACTAGGCACTGCTTAAACATTTTTTAACATGTATTAACTTACTTAGTACTCTAAAGAACCCTATGAAGAAAGTACCTGGAAATCAACAGGCTCTCCCTGGACACCAGAGACTAGGGAGCCAAAGATGGAAGTGGTCAAATGCATTGACTGCCCCACACAGAAGATGTATATTGGCTTGGGAGACAGACAGTTTGCAACTTACTTGTAAGACTGTACTAGTTGTTAAAATAACAACCGAAATATTTTCCTACCGATTCATAAGTTACTGCTGCCCTGATCCCTTCATTGGTTCCCTCTGCTACCTCAGCCATCCCAGACCGCCCCCAGGACCTCTCACACCTCCCCTCGAGTCAGCAACCAAATAGTTAAGTCATCACCCAGTAAGGAGCCTCCGGGACCCTAATCCAAATCTCTGGCCAATCTATTCTGATCCGTGAGTATCTAGACTATGTCAGCTGTTAACAATTTTGAATATTGTCCCTGCCCCAGCCTCCTCCTTCCCCTCCTTCACAGACTCAGTTCACCTGTGGAAAGTTCTATCTTTACTAATACGGGTCCTTAAATTATGTGATGGTGAATCTGGAAAATGTAGAAGAAACAGAAACCGAAAAGACAGAAGGAAAGAGAAACTAGGTGATTTGTGTAATAAAGAGTTGAGGAGGAGGGCTAGAAAAGAAAAGAAAACCTTGAAGGCTAAAGTCTGAGAGCTAATGCCAGTGTATTTGCTAAGTGTGTGGTTTTGGAGCAATAGTACAATTCAATAAGTTAAGGAGGAAAGATTTCTTGAGAAGTGTTGCTGAGAATTGGTGTTCCTTAAAGTTCCCAAGAGACATAAGAAAAATACAGGAATTTGTCCTTAATTACTACTGGACTAGGCTTCTTGAAAGTCTACATGTAGAGATTAGGCCACATAGAACCCTGAATATCTGAAAGTTACAAGAAGATAATCTCTAAGATTCCTTCCAACGTTAACCATAAACAGAACATCTGGATTGACCCCTCAAAGGTGTGCAACTTCTATAGGTTCTGTAGGTAAGATGAAAGCTATGGAGTTACATAGCACTGAACTCAGTAGGTTACATTGAGTAGAATAGTCTTGGATCCACCTAGAGTCCACTGTGAGTTCTTAGGGACGAATCTTACCTTTATGGGTCTCAATAATTTTGTTTGTAAAATGGGGAAGATAATGTTTACTCTTGTTGCTTTTTTTGAAGTTGTGTTTGGTGTTGTTACTATTTTTTGAGTTCTAACTATGTGCCAGACACTGTTTTCCATCTATCCCTTAATTAAATCCTTATAGCCAGTCTGTGAATTGTGTATGATCATTTCCTTTTCAGAGAGCAGACCCAGAAAACACGAGCAACTTGCTCAGGAACTCCCAGGTAAACAGTGGCAGAGCTGGGATTCAGTGTCTTCTCTTGCTCCAAATCCAATGCTTTTCCTTTAGAACATATGGCTTCCCAGCCTGCCTGCAGAACCCAGCATGGAAATCATGAGTAAGCTTTTGTATGGGAGAGTGCTTTGAAAAACATAAAATGCCATAGAAATATGTGGGGTTTAAAATATAGCATTAACTACTCATCCTCTGAAGCACTCATCTGTCCTTTTTGTCAATTCATCAGAATTGCCCTTCCATATTTGGGTGGATACTGTTTTGACCTATTCAGACCTCCTTTCAATGAAGAACTTGTAATTAATGACTCCAGCTGCTGGGAGCACCATCAGGAGACAGCCCTCAGAGATGCTTCAGCTGTGAAGAGCTACCTCCCCCAAGGTTGCAGCTCTTCCTGGGGCAGCCCACATCCAGTGACTGATTAATTCAGGGGTATGAAGACTTGGCCATCCTGACCTAACTTCAGACAACTCTGGAGTGCCTTTTGTTCTGCCAATCCTTCTGACCTTGCCCACTTCCACGGGTGTTAATCCCAAGGCACTCCCTAAAAACATCCTGTGTGCTAAACACCTTCCAAGTCTAGTTTTTCGGGGACTCAGCCTGTGACAATATTATATTATTGTTAGTTCTTTATGAGTCTAAAAGACTTTGCTATCCTGAAAGCTTCTTGAGGACAAGGAAGCTCATTTTATTCATTAATAAATCACCACTGCTTGGCCTGACATGAGGTGCAAAAAAGATGTTCATTATATGTTCAATGAAGGAGAAATATACCTGTGAACCTCTAGGATAATAATAATATTGGTTAACACTTCTATAGTATTTACAATTTGCCAAATACTATTTTAAGATATTTGGACATATCAACTGTGGACATATCAACTCAATTACCTCTCAGAACTGTCCTAGGACGTTGTTGTCGTTGTTATTACTATTATTATTATTCTGTAGATGAATAGAGGGTTAGGTTATGTAACCTAACGGTTATGCGTTCTGCCCAAGGCTGTGGATCAGGTGGTGGGTCTGTGTTGCTGGGAATCTGTCTTTGAAGGTCGCTCTCCTAACTGCTACTCCTAACTTCTAGTATCCCTGTGCCTACCAACCTCTCATCTATCAGTTTATCAGAAAGAGATTGGAAATAGCTGGGTAAGGGGAGAGAGAGGGATAGTCCTTTCATTCCAGGGGGCCTGGCATCATCCCAGAATGTTTCCAGTGATGACACGTCTGCTCTGTGTGCTGAGACGGCAGGGTTGGCACATCAAGGTGGAGGGCTCCAAAGCCCCCAGATGATTTTGGTGCCCACTGAGGTCTGGAAAGCACTGATGCAGATGGCCATATCAGGCACACAGAAGGCACTCATAAGCATGCCAAACGGAAGCCCAGGGATGTGCAGTGACCTGGCAGGAGCCACGTTGGCAGGGAGAGAGAAGCAGCCAAGACTCTGTGTTTCAGGGTCCCAGCCCGGACTCTCTGAGCTGCACTTCCTGAGGCCGGGCCAGGAATCTGCCCCGGGGCATGGAGGACCACATACCTCACCCTCACGCGTGCATCTAATGATTACTCAGGAAGGGCAGGCTTTGGGCTGACAAACGTGGCACCGGAAAGGGGAGGGGGAGCCCGCCAGGAGGGGGTCAGCAAAGCCAGCTCCCTCAAAGCATTGTCCTTTCCTTCCTCCCACAGGATGCCAGGAGCCCCACAGAAAAGGGACTCATTTGTCTTCATTCCCAGCACGCTCACTTGCCGCTGGCCTTTCTCTTAGGCTTGCTCAGAGCAACAGGATACAGTCTCTGCCAGGAGAGAAGGAAGGAAGGAGGGAGGGAGGGAGGAGAGGAAAATGACAGGAGCTCTGGATCTCCAGGCCCCCGACCTGGACCCTGGACCCTGAAAAGATCCAGCACCGTGAGGCCTGGGACCCAGCCCAGAAGTGCCTGGTCTAACGGGACCTGGGAGGAGAAACCATTTCCCGTCGCAGGGCAATCATTCATCAGATGTAGGCTGAATAACTGTTAAAAGCTGAGCTCTCATTTCTGGGTGGCCTCTCTCCAACTTTTATCTTAATCTAGTCTTCTTTGCACATTTATAGAAGGAAAATAAATAGGAGGCTCATCAGAACAAGACTTCTTTTGCTTTTCCTTTGGTGTTAAAAAGAAGAATGCATGCTTTGGAGCTTTTTCTTAAGCTCCTTTTATAGTTGAGTTGTTTCTGGTGTCACCCCAGACCTACAGCATCAGAAACGCTGTGTGTGTGTGTGTGTGTGTGTGTGTGTGTGCATGTGTGTGGAGGTGGAGGTAGGGAAAAGGGACATGGCAGGAGCTTGGCCATGGCAGAGATGGAGGGTAGTGTGGGTTGAAGAATTGGAATCAATACTGCAATCTACTGTCATAGGGATTATCAAAACAATGAACAAATCAATACATTCTAACAAATGTTTATTGAACTCTAAGTATATGTCAAATGCTGCTAGGAATGTGTAGTACATAGCTAACCCAGAAACTTACAGTTCAGTAGGTGGCTCAGACAGGTAATAGATAATCAAGAGTGTTGGAATGACTTGTATGGCAAATCAGTTGGCTGATGGACCCTGGTGAAGAGACGCCCTCTCCCTGACTAAGCACACAGGGAAGATGAACAGCTGAAAGTGAGTGTAGGGTCACCGTCGTCCCCAGGAACGTCTGCTGAAGAAAGTTGCACTCATCTTAGATTAACATTCTAGGGCTTCCCTGGTGGCACAGTGGTTGGGAGTCCACCTGCCAATGCAGGGGACACAGGTTCGAGCCCTGGTCCAGGAGGATCCCACATGCCGCAGAGCAACTAAGCCCGTGTGCCACAACTACTGAGCCTGTGCTCTAGAGCCTGCAAGCCACAACGACTGAAGCCTGTGTGCCTGAAGCCTGTGCGCCTAAAGCCCGTGCTCCTCAACAAGAAAAGCCACCGCAATGAGAAGCCCGCGCACCACAACGAAGAGTGACCCCTGCTCGCCACAACTAGAGAAAGCCCGCATGTAGCAATGAAAACCCAACTCAGCCAAAGATAAATAAATTTATTTAAAAAAAAAAACCCAAACCATTCTATTCTTCCCTCTGAGACTCTTATGAGGTGCAGAACAAAACATCATCACCGTCATTTAAAACATGGGCCCGGGGCTTCCCTGGTGGCGCAGTGGTTGAGAGTCCACCTGCCGATGCAGGGCATGTGGGTTCGTGTCCCGGTCTAGGTAGATCCCACATGCCGCAGAGCGGCTGGGCCCGTGAGCCATGGCCGCTGAGCCTGCGTATCCGGAGCCTGTGCTCCACAACGGGAGAAGCCACAACAGTGAGAGGCCCGCGTACAGCAAAAAAAAAAAAAAAAAAAAAAAAAAAAAAAAAAAGGGCCCTTTATGTGAACTTTGCTTCCTGCCAAGGAAATCACATACTTAATTTTTTTACACTAAATTTATTTGGATTTCAGCACAGACACAGTTTAGTGATTAGGCATGTTCTCTCTCTCTCTCTCTCTCTCTCTGCTGTGTTTCCAATCTATGCAGAAATAAGATGGTGAAGGGGGCCTGAAGAAGTTTCTGTGGTGGGCCCTGGGTAAGAAGGAGAAGTAGCAAGATTCCTGGCCTTTCCTTTGGAACTCCAAACCTGGCTGGAGCTCATAGAGTTGAAAGTGGCCGACTGGGATAGAGTCTAGATGGACTAACCTGAATACAGGCACCATCGTCTCTCTCGTACTCAGAGTGGCCTTTGGAGAAGACTTCCCAGAAGAGGTGAGAGAAAAGGAAGAGAGAAGGAGGGAGAGAGGGAAGGAGGAAACCACCATTTGTTAAGTGTGTACTCGGTCAAGCACTTTACACACGTGATTTCTCTTACACCATCTCCATCACCATGAATTGCAACCTCATTTTCACTAGGGTGAAGGGTGAAAATGGAGGCTCAGAGGGATGAATGATGGCGACTTGCCCTAGGTCACATTGCTGGTAAGGAGCGGAACTGGTATCCTTCCCCAGGTCGGCCTCATTCCAAAGCACACGTTCTTTGTTCTCCTCCACGCTTCTCATTCAAAACCCTTTCCTGGTTGGTTGTGTACCATCTGATGAAACTGAGATGTGATTGGCTGTTGGATGAAGCTCACCTGAGGATGAGCCCCTCAAATCTCCGATGGTGGAGGTGTTCTCTTTCCAGTCAACCAGGGAACTCTTTCTCAGAGCTTTCATGATATTTTTTTTTACAACTTGTAATGTCTCCTCCTTTCCGTAGTGTCTAGTAAGTGTTTCCTGACAGTGGAAGGAAGGGAGGAAGTTCAGCTTTTCAAGAGAGACAGGGTTTTGCTACCCAGAGTGTGGTCCCTGAACCAGCAGCATTGGGATCACCTGGAAGCTTGTTAGAAATGCAGAATCGCTGGCCACAGTCCTCCAGAATAAGTGAGTTAATGCTTACTTCGTCCTGGTACCTGGTATGCCATCCATAAATGGTACTTCCTTTCTGTTCCCATCTTCCCTGCTCTTTTTTTAACTTTTAATTGTTTTATTAAAATGTAGTTGATTTTCAATGTTTCAGGTGTATAGCAAAGTGATTCAGTTATATATATATATATATATATATATATATATATATTCTTTTTCAGATTCTTTTCCATTACAGGTTATTACAAGATATTGAATATAGTTCCCTGTGCTGTACAGTAGGTCCTTGTTGTTTATCTATTTTATGTATAGTAGTCCTTCTCTTTAAGAGGAATAAATAATTTCTTCTTCAAGAGTGAGCCCACAATAGAAGATAGAATCTGTTCTCTTAGAGAAAGAAAATGCCTCTGAAATATTAATCATATCCATTAGACCTGTGCTATATGGTAGCCACTTGCCATATGTGGCTATTAAATTAAAATTAAATTAAAGTAAAAATCCACTTTCTCAGTCACACTAGCCACATATGGCTAATGACTGCCATATTGGACAGCACAGATATAGGACATTTTCATCATCATGGAAGGTTCTATTGGACAGTGCCGCTTTGATGCTTCCTATTTTTCCTGGGCTTTTGCTAACCCACAGCCCAGCTGCTCACACAGTAAGAGCTCAATAAATGCTCCTTGACTGAAATTCTGCAGCTTTGCTCATTGGAAGAAAGAAATGGCAGGAGAGTCTCAGGATCTGTTTTCCATTTCCTGCTCTGTCTACTAAGGAACCAAGTGACCTTGGGTAAGTCATTTACCCTCACTTTCCTCATCTATAGACTTAGAGAGGAAGAGGTAATGAGTGCCTCATATTAGTCTGGAAGCTTTTGCACTTTTTATCTCTTTGATAGTTCGGTCAACCTTCCAGCCTGTAGGAGATGACCAACTCATCCTGGTTTGACTGGGATTGTCCCAGTTTTAAAACTGAAAGTCCCATATCACAAGAACCCCCTCATTCTCAGGCAAATCAAGACCTCCCAGTTATAAAATTCTGTGACCCTGTGCAAGCCTGTGGATGGGGTCCCAGGAGCCCCAAACTGCTGCAAACAGCAGAGGAGTGTGGTTAAGAGCTTAGGCTCTGGAATCAGACAAACCTGGGTTCCCACACTGATGCCACTGCTTGATTTCTGTGTGAACTTGGGCAAATTCCTTAAGTTCTCTGAGACTCAGTTTCCCCATCTGCAAAATGGGACTGCTGACAATAGTTCTTTCTTCTATGTGTTATTGTGAAGATTAACTTAGCAAAGCTTTGCGCTGTGCCACTCAGAGCACTGTTAGCAATTATTAGTTCAGCAGCCTGTGAAAAGGGAGATGGGTCTGTCTTTAGGGAGACTGTGACCCTGACATTCATGGGGAGCCCAAAGTATCAGCTAAAAGGAAGATGACTCCCTTACAAGCTATTCAGCTCCTCTTCATCCAAACTCCCACAAATCTCGCCCCGGACTCATCTCTACTAAATGACAGTTCAAACTGGTTAAGGAGAGCACATTTCAACTCCATGTGCCCTGCTGGGATAAAGTGACTTTGAGGGAACAATTTTATTGAAACACAGACTAATCATTCCTGTTGCCAAAGTAGGCTTTTGGCAGAGCCCTGTGAAAAAAGAGAGAGAGTGGGAAAAAAATGCCCTGAATTGCTGAGACAGCACTGTATTTAGACGATTAAGTTTGGAAAAGCAGGACAGTTCCGGTAACCACCTCCTACATCCCCTCCTCCAAGAACAAAAGGTTTTGTTGAAAGTATTCATATGGATATGAATACCAACACTTTAATGAGCCCCTCAGTAAACTCATCAGCAGTAATTACACCCAGCCAGGTGCCACTGGTGGGAAGGTACAAAATCGTGCCTCCAAAAATTAGTCACTTGTAAGTTAACCCCACAGTCACGTCAGCAGCCTACACTTGATGGCTGATTCACAAAGATTCCTTGACACCTCTGTAGTTAAAGGGGGCAGATCACCATGGGAAGTCTGCAGAAAGGGAAAAGTTCACACTTAAAAAGACCCACATGGAGAAAAGAGTTTTGAGGAAACTAGGGACATAGCTTTATTCAGGGTTGTGATAGCAGCCATACTAGTTCTGCTGAGCACTTGCTGAGTACTTGCTGTGCACCAGGCAGGGTGCCGAGCACTGCCTGTAATCCTATGGTTTCCTATGGAGGTTTCTATGATGCCCATTTTACAGATGAGGAAACGGAGGCTCAGAGGATGTGAAGGGCTTGGTCCAAAGTCTCAATGCTAAAATGGTGGGGCTGGAGATTTGAACCTAGTCTCTCGGTGAGATGTGAGTCTCACCAATGAAACAGGGATAGAAGAAAAAGTTGTGCTTTTTCTTCTCACTTACTGGAGGTGTTTTAGAGGTTGGATTTTGCCTTGGGTTTGGCCTTGACCCTGGGTATGTAAATCCATAGACGAAAGACTCTCTGCCTTCCTAACCCTTCCTACTCTTTAAAATTTCCCTTCTTGGGCTCAGACTTTTCATCACTGCTCTGCCTGCCATCTTTGTCCAGTCTTTTCCCTTTCCTTTTTCCTAGTTATTTAGGGAAATAATGTGGCCTGAGAGAGACCAAGAATGAAAGACAGTGAGCAAATAAGAGTGAGAATGAAAGAGAGGCAAGTGAGAGTGAAAGGGAGAAGATTAGGAAGAGCGAATGGAGAGAAAGACAGAGAGACAATGAGGGAGACAGTGAGAGAAACAGAGAGACAGAGAAAGAGACAGAGAGACAGAGACAGACAGGCAGAGAGAGAGACACAGAGAGAGAATGAAAAAGAAAGAGAAACAGAGAAAAAAGAGAGAGATCAGGATTTGAAGTCCCTCAGATTTGGCTTGAATTGTTGCTGCTACCAGCTGTACAACTTTGAATAAAGCCCCCTGACTCAGTTTCCTCAGTGGCAAAATAAGAGTGATACTACTTATCTCATAGGATTGTTGTGAGGATCAAATAAAATATTGTCTATGCATTTCCTGCCATCCAACAGGCACTCAATAAACCTGCCTACTCCGCTCATCAAGCACCACCTAAACCCCAGGCACACTCCAAGACATCTCTACAAACGTTACCAGTTTAGTCCTTGAAACAACTCATGAATCACACGTTCTATTATATCTCATTTTACAAGGAGGCCTAGAGAGAGGACATTATAAGCTAGGCTCACCCAGCAAGTGACTGTCCCAGCCAGATGTCCAAGGCAGATCTGTCTTTCTTGACTATGGGGGAAAGAAATAATAAAGGGGTGGCTGTGCCTCTGAACTGATGGGCTTTTACAGTTTTCTTCTTTAGCTGCTCCACTGGAGGGCTGTTGAGAAAATTATCCAAATCATGTTAGTGATCAATTGAGTGCTGCTGTTTCTCTGGGGGAAGATAGGGGGCAAAAGCTTGGGTTGGGGCTGGCAGCCACTAGCTGTGATTATTATCTCAGCTGATACCATCCAGGGGCTCTCAGCTCAAGTAATTAACTCAATTGCCTCCTCTCAGGGGTGAGGTGGGGCTAATACAACTGAACCGCCTAGCTTGTGGGAAAACGATTCTGTGCTCGGCGGTAGAGTGCTTTCAAGACCATCTGGTGCAGAGTGGTCATGGCAGAAGCTGAGGGGTGAGTACTGGCCAGGCCCAGGGAGGGCGTCCTGTGAGCTGAAGGAACCGTCAAAGCCTTGATGTTGGTTCAACAGAGGTGGGTCTGAATCCAGGATCCAGCTTGGGATATTGGGTGGATGTCGGACCGGTGTTAGGTGTAGTGCTCAATCAGAGTCTTGGTTCCTCTTCCATAAAATGGAGTGAATAGAATTTACATCGCAACCAAGGTGTTGGGTGGATATAAAAGAAAGATCTTGATAAAGGGCCCTGCACACGGTAGCTACTCTGCAAACTTGAGGTTCCTTCCCCTAGAGCAGTTCTCTTTGGGGAGGGAGAAGGGGAAGGAGAGAGAAATGCTTTCCCTACAGACAGAGAAACTCATTTGCATCCCCTCTTTAGGGAAATGAGTTTCCCAACTCTGAGACTTGTGGATTTGAGTAGGCAAATCACTTTTACTGATGATGTGGATTTAAATGGTTTCACCCAGTTGTTTCCTTCCTTCCTCCCACTGCCTGATTACTATAGAAGCCTTTTATTTTGTCTTTCTCACCCACAGTCCCTCTTTACTGAGCACTTACTCTGTGCCAGGCACTGTGCTAAATGCCTTCTTGAGTTATTTCATTTCACAACAATGAGTGAGTTATCTCGTATATCCTCTACAACCTAGTGGAATAGATATAACTGTTATCCCTGTGTTACAGCAAGGAAACCAAAGCACAGAAAAGAAAAAAAAGTAAAACACAGGTCTGTCTGATTCCAACATGCTTTCAGCATGACTGGGGTCAAGAACCCTTTCTGAGATCATCCTGCAAGTGTCCAGCTGACCAGGCTGGGCAGGTAACCTGTTCAGGAGTTCAGTCCCTCCTTCCTGGAGTCTGACGTCTCACCACCCTCACCCTTGAGAAGCAGGTTCAGAGCTTTATTCAGAAATCACTGGTTACCTTTCCCAAAGCGTCAGTAAGGTTGCCTGACAAGTAAGACTCCACTAAACTTGCCAAGCTGAGTAAGAGAACCTCCTCTCCTCACCTAGCCTGCCTCTGCCCCCCCACTGTGATGTTGACCCATTGGCCTCTTCTTCACCCACAGCACTGCCTGGCACACAGTAGGTACTTGCTCTAGGCCTCCAGAGTCTATGGCCTGGGCTTTCAACACGTTCTCGGATCTGGGCCAAGCTCCTTAGCATGGCAGCCGAGGCTCTTTGTGAACTCAGCTATTCTCGGACTTTGAACTACGGCTCTCTCCATGCCTTGGCATATGTAGTACCCTCCACCCTCAGCAGAGCCCCCTTTAGGACGCTACAACCCATCCATGCCCCCCAGCAAAATTAAGCGCTCTCTCCTGGATTCTCCCAGGTACATCTGGAACATAGGAAAGAGGTCAGTCCTAGCACTTACTGCATTGTCTTTCTTTTTATCAGGAGACTGTGAGCTCTTGGGGATGATGGGGGAAGTGGCTTAATTAACACCTAACACAGGGCCCAGCCATCAGAACTTTCCATCCTTCCAGCTTTGGATTAAATGTCACATCATCTCTTGGAGAGGCTGTCTCCAGTCTTTCCATCTCAAGGAGATCTTTTCCTATACCTCACACTTTACCATCCTAGTACCCAGTGGGTCTTTAGCTCTCAAATAGACCCTATGCTTTGGGGTCTGACTCTCTTGTCAGACACTGGAGTTCAGATCCTCGCTTAGTAATTTGTTAGCTATGGGACCTCGGGCAAACTGTCTCATTTCTTCAAGCCTCCGTTTCCTCATCTGTAAAATGAGGCTAATGATGGGACCTTGCAGGAGAGTCTCCAAGATTACATAATATTTGTAATGCGCTTAGCACAGTGCCTGTATTCAAGGTGGCTATGTGTTTGGCTTTTCATTTGTTACTCCCTTTAAAATGTCTACATTGCAAAGGAAGAGCAATGATTTTGCCTTTTTCACTGTTGATTTTCCAAGGCTTGACAGCATCTGACACAGAGCAAAATCAATAAGCATTAGTGGACTTGTAGGATGAAGGAGGAGAGAGGCAGGGCCCCCAGGAGCCTCCTCTGCAGCCTAGCGCCCTCTGTCACTAAGGGGCAGTAGCTAAGCCCCAGGACTCAGGTCAGCTTGCCTGCATCTGCATCCTTGCTCTGCCACTTACCAGCTTTGCAGCCCATGGCCAGTTGTTAACCTACATCTTTGATTCCTTATCTGTACACATGGCTAATAATAACTGCCTCTTAAGTTTGCTGTGAAAATAACACTAATAAAATAACATTATATCATGATCATACAATAACATTAAGGTAATGGGATATGACTGTTATGTAATTATTGTCAATAACTATTACTCAACATTTCATAAATAATTCTGTTTTGCCACAGTATGGTAATCTCCCTCTCTCTCCTCTTACTAATGTGAGCTCCTTGAGGGTAGGATCTGTGTCTGCTTCATTCTTGTGTATCCTGTACCTAGCTTTGGTGATAGATACCAGTAAATTTCTCTTTAATACCTTATGTTTTTCAATATATAACCCTCTCAATGACCTTCAGGGTAACCAGGGTGGGCATGATTATCCTCTATTTAAAGACAGAAGACTCAGAAGGACAAAGAGATTAAGTGCACTGCCAAGATCACACCACCACTTTAGCGACCCGGCCGACTTTCTGAGCACTGATGGGCCACCAGGAGGCTGTTGGGAAGCTCGTTCCCTCTTCAATCGCAGGAAGGGGAGAGGGGTTCTGTGTTGGCAGTGCTGTTCACACGTGAACAAGCAGCCACCACTCCCTGACGATCCAGGAAATCCGTCAAGATCCGTCCGCTCATCCCCACCCCACCACTGCAGCCCCGAGTCCTCACCCAAACCCAGGTAGCTCCAGGCTCTAGCAGGCAGCTATTGCCCCTCATCTGCCATCGCGTGGATCCATCTCCCACATGCTGGAGTCAAGCCGGTTAAAACTCCTCACCTTCTGTGTGGGTCTGGTTCTCTTTGATTTCTACACCTACCTTCATAAACACTCATCTCTGTGCTTCCTCTTCCCTGTGTCCTCATGACCAGAGAGGGGTTCAATTCAGTTCATTTCTACCAATATCTGTTCAATAATCACAAGTCCCACTTGTAGGTGCTTCATCATTTAAAAATAACCTTCACATTCGTTTTAATTCCCATGCCAGGAACAGTGTGCTGGGGACTGTGGGAGGTAAGACATGACCTACTCTCAAAACACTCAGAATCTCTAGGGGAAAAGAGAAGTATGCAGCTACCTTAATACTATAACAGTACTACTACTACTAGTTAGCTACCATTTATTAAGCTTACCATACACCAAACACTGTAACAAACTCATTTATGCGTCGCCATATCCTGTGAGATAAATGTTGTCAAATATAACTGTGAATACTACGAGAGCTGAAAAAAAGAAACACTTAAGAAACAAGTTTAGCTGGTCTCCCAGAGCAGAAATTGAAAGGGTGAGTGATAATGGCAAAAAGAAGTGAGTTCATCACATAGTCAAGACTCTGAGTTCAAGTCTCTGGTCACCTCATGAGCTGAATCATTGGATTATACACTCTTACTTGGTTATTACAATGGTGCAGGTCACAAATCCGGGACACTGTTTTCAATGAGGTTTGAGACGGATTGCATCGAATCCCTGGTGGGTCCAGAGTCACATGGCAGGCAAATTTGTATGTGCGTACCCTAGGCTTGGCAATGGTTTTCAAGTTTGTTTCCTATGTCCACTTCATAGAAGCAGAGACTGAGGCTCAGACAGTAAATCACTTTTTCAAGGTCTCAGAATTAGTAGAAGAAATAGCATTCTACCTCAGGTATCTAATCCCAAATATATACATTCATTCACTCTAAATAAAAATAAAAGTATAGGGGCTTCCCTGGTGGTGCAGTGGTTGAGAGTCCGCCTGCCAATGCAGGGGACATGGGTTCGTGCCCCGGTCCGGGATGATCCCACATGCCGTGGAGTGGCTAGGCCAGTGAGCCATGGCTGCTGAGCCTGTGCATCCGGAGCCTGTGCTCCGCAATGGCAGAGGCCACAACAGTGAGAGGCCCACATACCGCAAAAATAAATAAATAAACAAATAAATAATATAAATAAATAAATAAATTAATTAAATAAATTAAAAAAATAAAAGTGTATACTCTAGAAGCACAGCGAAAGGAATAATTAATTCCAATTGAGGAGAGAAGGTTTCATAAAGAAGGCAGCATCTGAGCTGAGCCTTGAGGCATGAGGAGAATTTCCCCAAGTGGGGAAACAGGGAGGGACATCCCATGTAGAGGATTGGCAGCCAGGCCTGAACACAGAAGGTTTGCAGTGTGTTAGGGAGAAAGAGCGGTGTGGTCATTTGTCATGGGGCTGGAAATGTCATGACCATCCTCTACTGAGAAATGGAAAGGTTGGACTCGATCATATTAATCGTAATTAATAAGTGTACAGCCCTTTGGAGTTGACAGTGTGCTTCCACATCCATGAGTACATTCAGTTTCATAGCAACATTGTCATCGTCCTCATTTTGCAGAGGAGGAAACCAACACTCAGCCAGCTGAAGAAATTTGCTTACTGTCATTCAGTTAGAAAATGGTGGAGCCAGAAATTGGTTTCCAAATTTCACGGCCCATGCTGACCTTCCTACCCAACTGTCTTAAAAGTATAACTGTTGAGTACATGTAGCAAGCCAGACTTTGGTGCTAGAATTCTGGGCTGCATCTGTTACACAAAGCCATGTTGCTCACCTTCAGGTCAAGAAGCCATCTCATCTCAGTGTGTGTCTGCCCAGCACTGATGAGTTCTAGGGTCTCACTGGAGGGTGTTGGCCTGGAGGTAGAAATGAGTGGGCCAAGGGGCTGACATGGTCTCACCTGCTTGGCCTTACTGGAAGGGAGTTGAAAAGATCCTTTTGGTCCTCTCCACTCCCCTCCCCAGGACACAATATTTAGGACTATCTCCCCACCTCTGAGACACTTCTTTGGATTCCTGTAAGGTAGAGAGGTGGGGCCCTCTTGGGACCAGGCAATTGCTTTGAGAAAAGTGTGAAGATTCTGTGTGGTTCATGTAGGTACAGTCTTGCTCTGTGACCATTGGAAAGTCACTTATCTTCTCCAAACCTCAATTTCCTATCTATAAAACCAGCAGGGGGAGAGGTGGGCTAGTACCTACAGAGAAGCAATATAGCTGGAGCTGAAGAGCATGGGCTGCGAAGCCAGACTGCCAGGGCCCAAACCTTGCCTCTGCTAGCTCTCAGCCTTGGCCAGTTTACTTAATCTCATTGTGCCTCAGTTTCCTTTACTGTAAAAGGGGGATAAAAATGATACTCTTTACCTCTTAGGGCCATTGTAAGGACTAAGTACTTAACACATGTAAAGCATTTTGAACAATCTTTTAAAGAGCTGTTCTCAAGTACTAATAGAAATTATAACTAGCGTTTGTATCATGTTACAAAGCCTAAGACCTTTTCACAGGTCCTTTCCTTGCCTCTCAAGGCACTCTCTGGGAGGCAGTGGTCATCACCCTTCTTTCTCATAGTTGAGATAACTGAGATGCAGGGAGGCCAAATGACTTTTCCAAGATCATACAGCCTGTGAAAGACTAAAAAGGGAGGTAGGCCCAGGATTTCTCCCTCCTGCAAAGATGGTATAGGACAGAATGGTAGACCCAGATTTACATCCTGATAAGTTGTTCTTTCTCCCACTCCTCCTCTCTCCCCATCTTCCTCTCTCTCTCCCCAGCCCTGAGAATGTCCACTTAATCTAAGGCTTTATTTCCTCAACTATATAATGGGGATGATACAACCTACCACCTAGGATTATTCGCTTCCCTTCTCCTCATGTCATCAAATCCCAGGAAAAGGGGATCTAAGTGGTCCACAGACCAGCAAAATCAACATCAACATCATCTGGAGCTTATTAGAAATGCAGAACCTCAGACCTATTGAATCAGAACCTGTATTTTAGCAAGACCTCGGGTGATTTGTATGCAAATTTGTATGCAAAATTTGTATGCAAATTTGTATGCAAAAATAATGTATGCATTATAGTTTGAGAAACATTGAGCTAAAGGATGTGTTTAGTAAACTGTAAAGTCAGGTGCACTGTGTTAGCAGTGACTTGGTAGAGATAAGTAACATTGTGCCTACACACACTCAGTATTTCTACTCATCCAGTCATTGCTGGCCATTTGCTCATGAGTAATAAGTGGATAAGAAAGTGATGGAAGAGAGGCATTTCCCTGATGAAGTAGGTTGGTTCTTGAGGAACATATTTACACAAGATATACTTATATTAAAAATTATTTGTTGCTTACCTGAAATTCCCATTTAACTGGGTGCTCTATATTTTATTTGACAATTCTATTCCTAAATGGACTCAGGTTTGTTTTGGTCACATTGCACAGCTTGCAGGATCTTAGTTCCCTGACCAGGGATTGAACCCGGGCCCCAGGCAGCGAAACACAGAGTCCTAACCACTGGACCACCAGGGAATTCCCTGTACCCACTTGTTATTTAAATGCTAAGTCCCTGAAGTTTGGAGCCAGCTGTTGGGTCCTCTCAAGACCTAACTTGTGGCAGGGAAGGGAACCATATTAGTATTTGTCCCACTTTGTTGAGCACCTGCCACTTCACAGCTCCTTTACTTAGACAATTATTGCCTCAGTCTGGAGCCTTGCACCTCCAAGTAAGGTCAGGGACCAACAGCCTTGCTTGTTAGAAATGCAGTTTCTCAGGCCCCACTCTGGACTGACAGAGTCACCTACAGGTGATTCATATGTACATCCAAGTTCAAACAGTACTGGGTGAGGCAACTCCAGGTAAGGAATAACTAGTCCAAGACTTTTTAAAAAAAATAATAAAAATAGACTTTTTAAAAGCAGTTTTAGGTTTACAGAAAAATTGAGCAGAAAGTAGAGTTCTCACATACCTCTTCCCCCCTCTACAGTTTCCCCTATTATTAATATTTAATTAATTAAACAAATAGGTCATTAGACAGAGGTGGTTTTCTAATGTTGTGGCTGCCTGCTTAAGCAAACCCAAACCTAACCTATAAATGCCTCAAGGCTAAGAACTTGGAACCTGAAGACAACCAATCACAAATGGCCAACTAGGCTTCCCCAAATAAGGCAACTGCTAAAGCTAGAGCTAATTAAATGATTCCTTTGCTTTGCATCCGCGTCTAATCCATTAAAGTCTAGGACCTCTCTACCCCCCTACTCCTGTTATTGGAGCTCTCTTAACCATTTCTAGTTTGGCGCTGCCCTATTGGAATGGATGTTTGCTCAAGTAAACTTACAAATTTTAACATGGTTTAGTTTATCTTTTAACATTAACATCTTACCTTAGTGTGGTACATTTGTTACAATCGATGAACCAATTATACAATATTTTAAATCCAAACCCATAGTTTATACTAAGGTTCACTCTTTATTTTGTACATCCTGTGGGTTTTGACAAATACATAATGTTATGTATTGGCTGTTACAATATCACACAGAATAGTTTCACTGCCCTAAAATTCCCCTGTGCTCCACCTATTCATCTCTCCCTCCTTCCCCTTGAACCTTGGCAAACACTGATCTTTTTACCATCAAATACCCTTTTGATTTGCTAGAAAAGTAATAAAAACTCTTTCGTAAAGAAAAGAGTGTTTTTCAAAAATGAAACTGATACAGAGGTTAAATGACTTGTTCAGGGTCACCAAACTAGTAAGTGCAGGAGCTGGGTTTCCAACACAAGTCTGTCTAACTCCAAATCTCTGTTCAATATGGCCAAGCCCTTTCTTACTAGGAGTGGAGACATTTGAACTTCTGTGCTGTAGGAGAGGTCCAGAGGTCTTGGTGACTATTACCTCTGTGGATGGTGTGTACATGTAGTGATAGTGGGGTGGTGGGTGGGCAGGCAGGCAGACAGGAAATATCTGGCCTATGGAGGTTCCCAAGAATTTCTAATATGTACTATAGTGGGAGCTGCAGCTGAATTTCCAGACTGGATCTCCCCACACCAGCTGCCTCTGCACCCCACTCAAGCCAGTTATGATTTACAAATGGGAACTTGGAAATGCTAATGACCCTGACTGGGCTCACTAATTACTCCTTAATCAACTGCTAATGGGTGTTAGCTGCCAGCCCAGGGTGGCTGATAGGGCTCCAGCTGGCCAAGGTTAAAGGGAAGCTGGTTGTCAACGTGTCCCTGGCCTTGAAAATAGAAGGAGGCCATGGGGTGGGTGAAAAGTGTCTTCTTTTCACTTTCTTCCTCTGTCTTTTTGTCTGGATGTTTGGTCCCAGTCATGAAGGACTGGGAAGCAAAGGTATTTGGAGGATGTAAGAACCAGGAAAAGCCAGGAGTGAGTGGTTAGCAAGCAGAGGAGATCAGACAGACAACAAATGATTACTGAATGTGTACAAATGTCAGGTACTGTGCTGAGTGCTTTCTTCCTGATGCTGTCAAGGTCAAGGCTTTGGAGGGAGAAAAAGGAAGTGAGGACAAGTTGAATGTGTAGGGAAGTAACTCTGAGGAACATGAATGAGAGAAGTCATGAATCAGATGCACCTGAAGGTTGGCAAGAAAAAAGAAAGAAAACTAACATTTACAGAGCATGTTTTAAAAATATTTGTTAAATTAATAGTCTAAAATCAAATGCTCTCCACGTGAGATATTTTAATGATAATAGCTGCCATGAATTGTATACCTATGACGTGCCTAGCATGTGCTGTCCCCCACAATGACCATGTTCAATAGAGGTTTACTATACCTATTTTACAGATGCAGAAATTAGGATTCACAGAGGTTAAGGGTCATACCCGTGGTCACATTGCTAGTATGCAGCTCTGCTATTTTCCTGATTGCAAAGCTTAAAATTTTTAACAGCTTTATTGAGATATCAGTGTCATATAAAAATGTATATATTTAAGATGTACAACTTGATATTTTGATATATGTATATATTGTGGAATGATCACCACAAAACAGTTAACGTATTTATTATTTCTACATAGTTACCATTTGTGTGTGTGTGTGTTAAGAAGATTTAATTTAAGATTTATCCTCTTAGCAAATTTTGAGTATACACCACAGTGCTGTTAATTATCATCACTATGTGTACATCAGATCTCCAGAACTTACTCATCTTAGATAACTAAAACTTTGTACCCTTTGACCAGCATCATCCCATTTCCTCCTCCCCCAGCTCCTGGCAACCACTGACCTACTCTCTGTTTCTATGAGTGTGACTGTTTTAGATTCTACATATAAGATCATGCAGTTTCTCTTTCCGTGTCTTGCTTATTTCGCTTAGCATATTTTGCTTAGCATAATGCACTTCAGCTCCAATCATGTTGTTGCAAATGGCAGGATTTCCTTCTTTAAGGCTGAATAATATTCCAGTGTGTGTGTATACACACACACACACACACACACACTTTATTTTCTTTATCCATTCATCAATGGAAGGACATTTAGTTTGTTTCTATGCTTGACTGCTGTGAATAATGCTGCAGTGAACACGGAAATGCAGATATCTGTTTATGACAATTTTTGATTCCTCTGGGTATATACCCAGAAGTGGGATTGCTGGATCATATGGTAGTTCTATTTTCAATTTTTTTGAGAAATCTCCATATGTTTTCCACAATGGCTGCACCAGTTACCATACTCACCAACAGACACAAGAGTTCCTTTTTCTTCACATCTTTCCCAACACTTGTTATCTTTTGTCTCTTTTATAACAGCTATTCTAACAGGTGTGAGGTGATATCCCATTGAGGTTTTGATGCGCAGTTCCCTGATGATTAGAAATGTGAGTACCTTTTCACATACCTGTTGGCCATTTGAATTTCTCCTAAGAAGTGTATTTAGGTCCTTTGCCCATTTTAAAATCAGGTTATTTGTATTTTTGGCAATGAGTTGTAGGAGCTCCTTAGGTATTTTGGATATTAATGCTTTATTGGATGTGTGATTTGCAAATATTTTTTCACATTCCATAGGTTGTCTTTTCATTTTGTGTGTTGATTGTTTCTATTTCATTTGATGCAGTCCCACTTCTCTATTTTTGCTTGTTGCCTGTGCTTTTGGCATCATTATTTTTTAAAATTTTGCCAATATCAATAAGGTTTTTCTTGTTTTTTTTTCTAGGAACTTTAAGGCTTCAAGTTTTATGTTTAAGACTCTAATCCATTTTGTGTTGATTTCTGTGTATGGTGAGAAATTGGGGGCCAATTTCTTTCTTTTGCACGTGGATATCCAGTTTTCCTAGCACCATTTGTTGAAGAGCCTATCCTTTCCCCATTGTTGAAGATCTTGGAACCCTTGTTGAAGATCAGTTGACTGTAAATGCATGAGTTTATTTCTGGGTTCTCTATTCTGTTTCATTGGTCTATATGTCTGTTTTTATGCCAGCGCCATACTGTTTTGATTGCTACAGCTTTGAAATATAATTTGAAGTCAGGAAGTATGATGCATCCAGCTTTGTTCTTCTTGCTCAAGATTGCTTGTGTGTATGTGTGTGTATGCGTGTGTGTGTGGGGGGGGGGTGTTTGTGTGTAGAATTGTTAGGGTTTTCTATGTGTATGGTCATGTCATTTGCAAACAGAGATATGTTTACTGCTTTCCTTCTGATTGGATGCCTTTTATTTCTTTTTCTTGCCTGATTGTTCTGGCTAAGACTTCCAGTACTCTGTCGAATAGCAATGGTGAGAGTAGACATCTTTGCCTTGTTCCAGATCTTAAAGGAAATTTTTCAGTTTTTCCCCATTGATTAGGACGTTAGTTGTGAGTTTTTCATAAATGGCCTTTATTATGTTGGGGTAAGAGGTTAAAACTTAGAAACACAAGGGTGAGAGCTTATGAAGCTGAAACTTAGATTGTGAGAAGGGGTCATACCTGGCTTATGATGGCATTTCTGAGCTTGAAGAAGGGGTCCCATTGGCTGGGGACCCAGATCTCTGAGGAAGGGGCTTAGGTTGGCTGGTATCACTGAGGGGGCACAGTGAGGCTGGTTCTATGAATGTTGCTGCAATGTGTATTTAACTGTTGCTCCTAACAGGAACTCCTGCAACCAGGGTAAAGAAGCATCGCTCAGTAACACAGACAGGACCACCAAGGAGATAGAAAGTAAACAGGAAGGAGCAGTCCCCTCTCACCCCTCCAGCTGTGCAGGCTCCCTCTTTCACCCCTATTTGCAGAGTTTAATATGTCACTAGCCAGCCAAGCCTAAAATGTGGTTTGCAAACTCCTAGCCCCAGTACCTCAAAATACACATTGTGGTGTAGTAAAAAGTATCTGAAATTTAGCATCCAACCACCTGGACTACTGCAAAAACTAACTGGTTTCCCTGTTTTCCCTCTTAGCTCCCTCTAATCCATTCTTACTGCCAGTCCCCTTGCAGTGAGGGGTGGTCCTCTGGTTAAGGTATGGCCGATGGAATTTGTGTGGAAGGGATGTGTGAATTTTTAATTCATTTCATTAAAAGGAAGCTGCTTCCCCTCCATTTCTTCTTGCCTACTTCCCACATACTGGAACATGGGGCATGGCTGTGGTGAAAAACTACAACCATGGGATGAGAGCAGCACTCTAGGGAGTGACTGGGCACCAAGAGAAAAGAAAACTGAGTCCTTGAATGACCTTGAGAGAGCCACCATAGTTCACTGGACTGCCTTTTACCTTGTTTAAGTGACTGTATTTGTCCTAGTGAAGTGGCAGAAGCAATGGCCTAACTAGAAACATCTAGTATTAAATGGCTTGTGGAGCTATTGGAAGGACTGAATAAATAGAATTTAGATTGAGCTTTTAGAAATGAGCCCAAAGTCCTGGGCAGGGCAGAGATCTATCTCTTCTTGGACCTTCTATTGAATGGAAGCTTTGGTTCCAAAACTACTCCAGAGCTACTAGGACCAGGAAGAGCCATGTTATGCCTGCTACAGTCCTCGCCAACAGAATGAACCCCTGGTGCCCTGTCTGTTGACCCCCACAAAATAAGCAACCCAGCTCTGGGCCCTCCACCAAGGATGCTACCAAGAAACCAAACATCCTCATAGCTAAGCTTGCCCCAGAAGCAGCAGAGGCAGCAGAAGCTGGTCCCCTCACTTCTGCTTTCCAGAATTCATGTTCATGAATCTGATTGGCCAAACCTAAATCACCTCCAGAGCTCAGCTGCAAGGGAGTCTAGGACATGTACGTTTTACCTTTCTAGCTCCCACATTATAGCAATATCTACTAGAAGGAGGATGAAATGGATACAGAGTGCTAATGTACCCTATCTGGCAAAGTAGATTTATCATATCCTGAGAGTCATTCAACACATTTTCTCTACTGAGCATTTATTAAGTGCCATGGTCATAGTTGAGTATGACACAGCCCTTACCCTCAAAGAGTTTTTCTGTTCAATTTACAGCACAGTGTGCAAAGTTCTATGAGGAAAGCCTGGAGTCCCAAGGGATGGCAGAGCAGAGCTGCTTAACCAGGTCTTATGTGTATAGGAAAGAAGAGGGGGCACTGCTCAGGGAGGGCTTGGGCAGGTGGTGCTGGAGCCTTGTCCTGAAGGAAATGTTGCCACAGCTTTCTGGCTGAGAACTTAGACTCTGGGATGAGACCCTGTTGAATCCCACTCAACCACTCACTAACTAAAACCCTGAGTAAGTTCACCTGCAGGCCTGAATATAAAGCAATGTTTGTTCCTTCTACTCCATCCCTCCCCCCAGTAAACGATCTCTCACAAAAGAAGGGGTGTCTTCGTCTGTTTGGGTTTCTATAACAAAATAACACAGACTAGGTAGCTTGTAAACAACAGAAATTTATTCCCACAGTTCTGGAGGCTGGAAGTCTGAGACCAGAGTGCAAGCATGGTCACAGGAGGGCCCTCTATCAGGTGGCAAACTTCTCTTTGTGTCCTCATGTGATTGAAGGGGAGAGGGAGCTCTGTGGGTTCTCTTTTATGAGGGCACTAATCCCACTCATAAGGAGTCCACCCTCATGACCTAAGCCTCCCCCAAAGCCCAATTTCTTAATACCATCACATTGGACATTAGGATTTCAACAAATGAGTTTGGGCTGTGGGGGGACACATTCAGACCATAGCAGGGAGTAACTTTGTATTCAACTCCTTATATCAGTAGAAGTCAGTGCTTTAATTTGAACAAGATACGTATTAACTTGCAAGAATATTACTTAATTTGATATATGATGCCTTTGATAGAAGAAAGCACTCACCCAGGATCACACAACTAGAGATTACTGGAGGCAGAACTGTCCCTTCCCGCATCGCTCACCTCTTAGTTACTAACCACACCATTCTTCTCGCCTAGTGGCTTCTCCCTTTGCTCATTTCCTGCACTGGAGCTCACTTCTGGACAGTACTTCTGATGTTTGGGACTCTGCCTTTCTTGTGTATTTTTGGCTCAGCCTGTACCTTTGGCCTCCCAAGGTATTGCCCAAGGTCTCAGGCAAGGACTCCATGGCTCCAGATATGTGGCACTGGGGAGGCCTTCCTGTGATCTGGTCCCTCTGCTGGTTGGAGCTGGACTGAGACTTTTCTTGAGTCAGATATACCTCAGTCTAGGCATGACAGGAATAAAGACGTAGACATAGAGAATGGACTTGAGGTCACGGGGAGGGGGAAGGGGAGGCTGGGACAAAGTTAGAGAGTGGCATGTACTTATATATACTAACAAATATAAAATAGATAGCTAGTGGGAAGCAACCGGAGAGAGAGCAACCGGGAGATCAGCTCTGTGCTTTGTGACCACCTAGAGGGGTGGGATAAGGAGGTGGGAGGGAGACAAAAGAGGGAGGAGATATGAGGATACATGTATACATATAGCTAATTCACTTTGTTATACAGCAGAAAGCAAGACAACATTGTAAAGCAATTATACCCCAATAAAGATGTTAAAAAAAAAAAAAAAGATATACCCGTCTGAGGATGACTTCAGATCCGTAAGGGCAGCCAGCACTGTAGACCCAGGCTTTCTTCCTCTAGACATGCCAACAGCCTGTGATGATTTCCTCTGGATAAGTGTGTACAGGGAGCTGAATTCAAATTCTGAACAGCTTGGCTGGTTAATATCCATATAAGCACTGAATACTCAATCAGAGGTGATTCCCTTCTTTGTAACACAGCAGCCAGCACTTGACTCATTCCATCACCTGTACAAATGAGAACCAGTAACTAAGGGATTCCTGGATATTTCCCCTGCCCCTGAGTTTCCAGAGATGCTCTGATGTCACTGGCCCTGCTTGTTTTCCTACTGTTATATTCTTAAATCCACCTTGGGCTTTCTTTCAAACACTATTAGAATTTGATATGGGGCCCAATCCAGGTCTGGTGGACCTAATTGCTAGACTGCAGTGCTTTATCTTACCCAGAAGTATTGAGCTGTATTAAGAGATTTGATATTCACCTTCCATGTTGCCCTGAGACCTAGAATGCATTCACTTATAAAGTACAGAAAAATAAGCTGAGGTTCTAGGAAGACCACAAGCTGGAGAGGCAACCCAAAGGCATGAAAATAGTGCTGGTCTAGGAGTTTAAAGATAGGAGCTAGGGCTTCCCTGGTGGTGCAGTGGTTGAGAGTCCGCTGCCAATGCAGGGGACAAGGGCTCGTGCCCTGGTCCAGGAAAATCCCACATGCCGTGGAGCGGCTGGGCCCGTGAGCCATGGCCACTGAGCCTGCGCGTCCGGAGCCTGTGCTCCGCAACGGGAGAAGCCACAACAGTAAGAGGCCCGCGTACCGCAAAAAAATAAAAAATAAAAAAATAAAGATAGGAGCTAAAGCCCTAGTTCTGGTACTGAGGAGCTGTGTGAACTTTAACAAATAATTCCTGTTACTCCTCCTGTTGCCTCGGTGGTCAAAGTCCTGAAAGTTGGCTACACTAGATCAAATGTTAATGTGTATAGGAATCACCTAGGAATCTGTTAAAATGCAGAGTTTGATTCAGCAGGCCCAGGGTTAATCTGAGATTCTGAATTTCTAAAAAGCTCAAGTGAAGCTGATGCTGCTAGACCGGGGACCACAGTTGGAGTAAGAATCTGTTTCAAAAGTTCCCTCCAGCTCCTGTGCTCTAAAAACATCACCCTCTTTTTAGTGACAAGAATAACGTTTCCGAGGGGTTTAAGTATATTCTTACATACACATTTGTTAAATTACATATATGATACAGATGGTTAAAAAAATTCAAACAATACAGAAACATAAAAACATAGAGTGTGGAAGTACCCTGGTAACCGACCCCCAAGAGAGAACCATTGTTAATGGTGTAATTAAAGTATTTAAGAATATGACCACCCGCCAAAAGTCATGCTCAGCTGTCCTGATTATGGACAGGATCTTTTTTTGAAAGGATTTGAAGTTTCTCCTTCAGCTCAAAATCATTGCAGCTCCTCAATGTGCTAGGTGACGAGGTAGTGAGTTTGGGCTTATTACATGGAGGAGCGGATTTCTTTGTGTTGTATTCTCAGATGGGGATTTAGAGTCTATGGTGACTTCAGAAAGGGATCTTTGCAGAGCTAAGGCAGAGAGAATGAAAACACAGAGTGCTGGAAATTGGGTCACCTGGGGCTTTCCAAATAGGGGCTTTCTCCTCCTTAATTTCTCTGTGGGGACATTGCCCAGATATCAGGAGGAAAGTTTGGCAGATGTTTTCCCTGAAAAATGCCCTGTGACATCAAAGAGTGATCTAATGGAACCAAGAAAGACGAGAATTTCTTCAGCAATGGACTTAGGACCAATTGGCCCTGGCTACCTAGAGCAGAATCCTCCTAGTCTAGGGCACCCACGAGAGGGGAAGGTTTTACCTTCTGCCACCTCAAGCACGCAAATGAGCCGGCCAAAGGCAAACTCTGGCTTTGCTGCTGTTTTAAGAGCAGACTCCTGAGACAAAGATTCCCCGAGTGCCCTCAGGACTGCATTCAAGATAGCTGGGTACCTCCCTTCTTCTCCTCCAGTGCCTTCCTCTCCGCCCATTCTCCAGGAGGGAGGCTTGATGCACTTACAAAAGCAGTTTCCTTAAATGAACCCTGCTCCTTCTAGCCTCTGGACTTTTCTAGGCTGTGCCCTCTTCCTGGAACACAGCTCTGGCCCTGTCATCCCCTCCTCACAGCCTTCACTGACTCCCTTTCCCTCCTTTCCCTTCCCCTAGTAGAGAAGGGTGGCTGTCTTCTCTGCTGGCATCTTATATCACCCCTAGAATAACACTTCTTACTCACTGTAACTTTTATCTCCCACATTATACTGGAGATCCTTGAGGACAGATAGCCTATTCTGTTTAAGGTTTTATCTTCCTCTACAGTACAGAGTATACTCATCAAATATTTGTTGAATGAATGGATGAAATTTAACTCACTCAAGGAGAATTAAAATGATATTTACTAAATATGCTTACCTGAATTACTTTTTGTTTAATTGAGGATTCTCTAATAAAGATAGGGTCACTAGTGCTTTTGCTTTGTGGTCAGATTTTGAGAAGACAGTATGGTGTAGTGAAAGACCCTAGTCATGAGATCCGAGAGACCCAAGTCTACCGTTTATATGTTTTATATCATTAAGCAGGTGTTCGGCTTTTCTGGGCACCATTATCTTCAACAGGGAAAGAATGATTCCTGTTATTCTCAAAAGATTAAATGAGATCATAGGCTTGATTAAAAAAAAAGCTACAGTGAGATTTTCAAATTTCAGTACTTATTATAACGGGGCATTTAAAGAAATTAAAGAATAAAGATACCAAATCACTGTCACCAGTGCTGGGGATGGCTCTGTGTGTAAGTTACGAAGATACTGTCTCTGGGTTACAACTCCTCATTCCCCCACCCTCAATTCCGCTCTCCATTTTGAGACACTGGGCTGGGACTCTGTCAACCGAATGCCTCCTTTACCAACAGCTCCCTTTTAGGCTCTGCCAATATGGGGTGCTAGAGAGAGACTGTAAGCCTGGCAGAGGAAGAAGGGACTTGCTCCTTTCTGTTTGCTTCCTGTTCCTGTCAGTGTCACCCCAGCCTTGCTTCTTCACTCTGGCAGCAGTAATACCTTCCAGTTGAATCCAGGTGGTGGTTTTCCAATTCTTGGATAACCAGCCTCCCTGCATCCTCCCAAGCACACAGGCACTAGCTTCTGGCACCCCCAGGTCTGGGCTGCAGCACCATACAGTTCCTCCTCCATGCTCAGAGACCTCAGCACCGGCTGAGCATCACCCTCTTGTGTTTCAGCCCTCAGGGTCCCTCATTCAAGTTTCTACATTTTAATAATTCCAACCTCCTCCTTTGTTTTCCCAGTGATGGAAGTGGTAGCTGCTTCCTGCAATCTTTACCTCCTGTTACTCTTTTTTTTTTTTTCTGTTTTAGTCCTTTAATGCCTAGTTAACAATTCTTTACATTAAATTCTCTCTGTTAAGATAGCTGGTGTGCTTTCTGTCCCCCAACTCTATCCTGAACCAATATGCTCACTGACATATTAGGCTAGGTTTGGAGAAGGAATAGGAGAGTAGGAAAGAGCTCAGGAACTCTGTTAGTCCTTTATAAAGTCTACTTGAAATATTCTACAATGTTCCTGTGGTAAGCGGCCTCTAAGATAGCCCCCACTGACCCCTGCATCCTGTTATTCATGATGGAACTGATTGGATGCCACTTCTAAGATTAGATTATAAAAAATACTGTGGCTTCCATCTTGGGTACTCTCTCCTGTATTGCTCACTTTGGGGAAAGCTAGCTGCCATGTGGCTAGGCAGTCCTGTAGAGAGACCCCCCCCCCCATGATATGAGGCCAAGGCCTGCAAACACGAGTGGGCTTAGAAGAAGATACCCCTCCTCTTGAGTCTAGCCCCCAACTGAGACTGTAGCCTCAGCTGACCATTTAACTACAACTTCATGAGAGACCTTAGCCAGAGGCACCCAGCTAAACCACACAAAGATTCCTGACCCACAGAATTGCAATAATAAATGTGTGCTGTGCTGAGTGATTAAGTTTTGGGATAACTTGTTACATAGCAATAGATGACTAAAACAGTTCCTTTTATTGAGAAACTATGGAAGGACAAAAGGAAACATTTTTTTCCAAATTTATTTCCTGAATAAGTGAATATGGAAAACTGGACTAAGAATCAGCAGTTATACATAATTGTATTCTGTTGAATATTCATCTAGCTCCTACTATTTTACTTTCTCCAAACTTTGGTTTTCCTTTTTTTTGTGAAAAGTGTGCTGGTGGAAAGGAAACTGGGACAAGGAGAATTGAACTACATATTTCTAAAGAACATTCTGGCTCTAATTTACCTATGGGCACATCCTGGACTATATATTAGATAAGTAAAAGATACATTTCAAACTCTAGTTCTCATTTTTAAAAAACTTAAAATTTAGTGACCTAGGGAGACGAAGAGTAATCAGGATTCTTGTTTGCAAATAGTGTACTTGTCATGGTAAATTAACTTCTTTAACAGGCAAACATAAACTACCAGTGCTTTAACATTATACAAGTTCATTTCTTTGCATATGGAGAGGGGAGGGACTTTGCTCTACATACTCATTTAAGAATCAGAGCTCAGGCTCCTCCCATCTCGTGGCTCTGCCCTCTTCTAGGTGACTTGAGTGGAAGAGCTGGGAAAAGAGAGAATAGCGGATGATGTGAGAGATTTTTATGGGCTAGCCCTGGAAGTACATCACTACTTTCCATACTCTGTTGGCCAGAAGTCAGTCATGTGGAACCACAGAACTGCAAGGGAATGCTGGGAAATGTAGTCTAGTTGGCTGTGTGCCCTGGAGGAAAAGGAATTGAGGTTTGGTGAATACATAGCAATGTCTGTCACAAAGAGAAACCAATCCTTGTTAAATTAGGTAGAAAAGAAATATATTGGAATGATATTTGCATAGCTAATGCTACCAAGTAGAATTGTGCAGCTTGTGTCCTGTAAGAAAGGCACCTGGATGAGGGAGAGTTTCTATGTTCAGCTTGGAGGGATGTTTGCTTCTTTCTAATGATCTCTTAAGAGAGGTATGCCTTAAAGAAATTCATACAAAGGCACTGTATGTGCTAGGTGACCTTGTGCCTAGCTCATGGTATTCATGGGAGGCAAAAGGATGACACTTGGAAATAAGGGAGAACCCAATGCTAGTACAAGAACAATCTATTTAGGATATTGATGCTGGTGCTGTCATCACTGAACATTGGCTATCATGCTGACAGCCTCTGCTGGAAACTCACTATCTCCCGAAAGGATGTCCAAAGTGTGGCACCAGATAGGCTGCCTTGGGCTCTTGAGGCAACACAGCCCACACAAAAAAATACTGCTCTGGCTTGTATACTGGGTGACACAGAAGGCTGTCAATTTTATTTTATATATATATTTTTTAACATCTTTATTGCAGTATAATGCTTTACAATGATGTGTTAGTTTCTGCTTTATAACAAAGTGAATCAACTATACATATACATATATCCCCATATCTCCTCCCTCTTGCGTCTGCCTCCCTCCCACCCTCCCTATCCCACCTCTCTAGGTGGTCACAAAGCACAGAGCTGATCTCCCTGTGCCATGCAGCTGCTTCCCACTAGCTATCTATTTTACATTTGGTAGTGTATATATGTCAATGCCACTCTCTCACTTAGTCCCAGCTTACCCTTCTCCCTCCCCGTGTCCTCAAATCCATTCTCTACATCTGCATCTTTATTCCTGTCCTGCCCCTACGTTCTTCATAACCATTTTCTTTTTTTAGATTCCATATATATGTGTTAGCATATGGTATTTGTTTTTCTCTTTCTAACTTACTTCACTCTGTATGACAGATTCTAGGTCCATCCACCTCACTACAAATAGCTCAATTTCATTTCTTTTTATGGCTGAGTAATATTCCATTGTATATATGTGCCACGTCTTCTTTATCCATTCATCTGTCAATGGATACTTAGGTTGCTTCCTGTTCTGGCTATTGTAAATAGAGCTGCAATGAACATTGTGCTACATGACTCTTCGAATTATGGTTTTCTCAGGGTATATGCCCAGTAGTGGGATTGCTGGGTCATATGGTAGTTCTATTTTTAGTTGTTTTTAAGGAACCTCCATACTGTTCTCCATAGTGGCTATATCAATTTACATTCCCACCAACAGTGCAAGAGGGTTCCCTTTTCTCCACACCCTCTCCAGCATTTATTGTTTGTAGATTTTTTGATGATGGCCATTCTGACTGGTGTGAGGTGATACCTCATTGTAGTTTTGATTTGCATTTCTCTAATGATTAGTGATGTTGAGCATCCTTTCATGTGTTTGTTGGCAATCTGTATATCTTCTTTGGAGAAGTGTCTATTTAGGTCTCCTGCCCATTTTTGATTTGGGTTGTTTGTTTTTTTGATATTGAGCTGCATGAGCTGTTTGTAAATTTTGGAGATTAATCCTTTGTCAGTTGCTTCATTTGCAAATATTTTCTCCCATTCTGAGGGTTGTCTTTTCATCTTGTTTATGTTCTCCTTTGCTGTGCAAAAGCTTTTAAGTTTCATTAGGTCCCATTTGTTTATTTTTGTTTTTATGTCCATTTCTCTAGGTGGTGGGTCAAGAAGGATCTTGCTGTGAGGGTGTCAATTTAAAATGGGACAGAGCTTCTCAGGAGATCTGGGCTGTGGTTCAATCAGCATTACCCCTGGGTCTGTGTTCTGTCAGATGATATGATGTTGGAGGTAACAGGGTAGGAGAAACTTCACTGTGAATATTATAGCATTTTCCAGTGGGAGAATCACATGCAGGTTCTGGGGATTCTGAAGGAAGGTCATATATCTGCACAGGGAATTATTCAAATAAATTCTCCATCTAAATTTGGTTTAAAAAAATGGGAGCAAGAAAAACAACAAACAAACAAACAAAAGCCAACCAAACAAAGAAAAAAAACCAGGAGCCACAAAGTGAAAATTACCAGAAATAACAAAAATAAGAAACATCATGCCCACAATAGTCCAAATTATTCAGGAGATGGTTTAACCATTCCCAGTGCCTATTAATCAGAGGGACCTGGTTTATTTAGAGAGACCAAACATTGAGTACATGGTAGGTTTTAAAAAATAAAAGCTATTGAATTAATAACTGTCTTAGTTGAGCAAGCATTTTTTGGCTGCCTAACGTCCGAAAATTCTTTTCATACTGGAATAGGAGAATGGCTTTGTCTCCAGAAAGAAAGATTTTTACTTTCTCCACCCCGGGCAACTAGAACAGGGTTTCCCAGCATCTTTCCCACACTGTGGTGCATGCGTGTTAGCATTTTGGGTTAAATAGGATGAAGGTCAGGGCCCAGATGATGCTGCTTATTATGAACAAAGACCCCAGGTCCAGCTGTCCCTAAAATAGATACGTTATTGATGAGAATGTTCCACACTAGATCATGAGCAACTCACCAGTGTCAGATGCTTCAGCCCTAAACTTCAGGTCTTGAGGGAAGGGTGCCTAGGTGCAGGGTCAATTAGATATCATTGCCACTCCTGAGTAGTAGTAGTAGATGCAAAATGCAGCAATTTGTCTTTTATTTTGGAGAGACTATCCCAAGCATGCCCTGGACCACTAGATGTCTAAAAACTTCACTGAAATGACAGATCCTTGAATCTTTGTAGGATTGATCTCCTCCCCTCTCTGGAGCACACATGTCTTAAAGGTCTCCAGCCCACTAGCCACTGCTTGTTCATCGTATCCAACCAACGTGATAAGATTGATGTAATGGACCAGTGTCCCGTCTCTCAGGTTATATTAGAACAGAGGCCAGGAGAATTAACATAGTCCTGAGAAAATGAATATTATTATTTGGCCCATGTGAATGCAAATTGTTTCTGATTCTCTTTTTAAGCTGAAATGAAAAAGAATGCATTCACCAAATCGATGGTGGCATACCATGTTCCTGAGGTCTTATTAGTCAGTTCTAGGAGGGATGCCACATCTGGCACAGCTGCTGCACTCAGGGCTGCTACTTATGAAGTCTACAGTAGCATTCAGTATCCAGGATCTATCAGCTCTCTGCAGGGTCTAGACTGATGAATTATATGGGACCACCACTTCTACAATTTTTAAATGTTTAATGGGGAGTCTAATCCTCCACTTCCCCAGGACGTGATTGCTTTTGATATACTATCTTGGCTGAGGTGAGGAACAGTTTCAGAATCATTCTCTTTGTCTTCCTGCCATGATAGCCTTTACCTCAAAATCCAAGGAGCTAATGTGGGATTACTCCAATTGCCAAATATACAAATTCCAGTTATATACTCATGGACTGAGAAAATTACCACTGGGTGGGTCCAGGGGCCCACTGGGCTTACTGTGAGCCAGACGTTAACAGAATTTCATTTATTACCTGTCTCCTGTAGGCAGGGCTGGC
The DNA here is from genome assembly GCF_949752795.1 of Hyperoodon ampullatus. NCBI lineage: Eukaryota > Metazoa > Chordata > Mammalia > Artiodactyla > Ziphiidae > Hyperoodon > Hyperoodon ampullatus. Next base: position 51,202,156 of record NC_136915.1, on the reverse strand, counting down.
TACACAATTTGAAGAGCCCAGTGAAAATGAAAATGCAGGGCCCCTTGTTCAAAGAGCAGGAAAAAAATTGCCATTCATGGTACATATAAAGATTTTCCTTTCTTCTGTGTGTTGTCTCTCAATTTGTCATGGTGTTTTTATTTGCTATTTAACGTAAGTAAATAAAAATTTGAAATGATTAGCATTAATTTTACCATTCATCATGCCAGCGTTCAATGAAAATATCAGGGTATTCAACCTGTAGACAGAATCACCAAAATTACTCATTTGTATTTCATAGCTTATCCCTAAGGGTGCTTCAAGATGGCCACAAGAAGCAAATATAAGCCAGACTCAGGAAGGTTAGAAGGAGAGAAAAATGATCCCCGCCCCCCCCAGACATGGAGCCAGATGATACAGGTTTTTTGGGTATGGAGATCCTTGCAGTTGAGAGTGCAAGCCATTCTTGAAAGCAGGACGCACACTGCCTCACTCTAGTCTGATGGTGCAGGGTTCCCCCTCTTGCCAGCCACTGGATTGATGCACCATGTCCTGCTAAGGGGCAGGGTTGAGGAGGTTGAATTGGTGTCTTAACTTCTCAAGGCCTGCCACCCCAACTCATGGCAGAGAAGCAACCCCCAAGGATCTTTAAACCTTTGCCCCAGGACATGGTTGGTACCAAGATCAGGGGTGAGCAAGAGGCCTGCCTCTGTCAAGACACACCTCTGGCCTGTCACCCACCAGGCATACTATGGTACGTCCAGCCCAAGACAGTGACAGCTGCTTCCATGCCCTGCCCTGAGATGCTATGTGATGCTGAGAGCTGACCTTTCCTCTGCCCACGCTCAGTTCTCTCTCAGGTTGGAGGACAGCAGTGATTGCAGGACATGGAGGGGAAGGCTGGGTGGGCCCCGGAGGGCAAGCAAGCAGGGAAGCAGGTGGCAGAGGACTTGTCCTGAGGAGGCAGTGGCAAGCGGGGGTCGTGCTGGGGTCCACAGTCCCATTGGCCTTCACTTAACGAGACAAATTCAAAGTTAAATTATTAAGAGTTTCAAGGCAGCAATCGTAGAGCATTAACCCTGTGTGCAGGCCCTTTTGAGTATGAATTTATATGGCTATTCTGGTCACATGGCCAGTGCAAGAATCTGCCCCCACCCACAGGTCCCCACTCTAACAGGGGGACTGTGATGACACTTTAGACCTCTGGATATTGATATTAACTCAGACCCTGTAACCAATAATCCACCTAATCCTGATATTCCCCCTTTCCCCAGAATAGTCACCCAGGTAAATGGTCATAGGTCCATTTAGGAAGGGACTGGGGAGAGCATCACAGTACGTGCTTGTCATGGTGCTACAGGGTGTTTCCTCCAAGGGACCCAGCCACTTCTGCACCAATGAGTTCTGGATCTGAAAATTGGCTCAGGTATGGAACTGAACAAGGCTCATGGCTTTTTATGAGGGTGACAGCCCTCAACCTCCTGCCCCTCCATGCTTGTTTTTCTTGGTAATAGATATTAAGCATCATCCTTGCTGACTGTTCATCTATTTTCCCCTGCGGACATCACGTGCTATTAACCATCTCCTCAGCTCCCCGTGGGTCAATCTCCCTTGGTTACCTCTCTGACCTTGCTAGTCATCGCAGTAATTGTGGTGTCCTGGCTTCTGGTGGTTAAGCACCACCACCGGACCTCCATTATTTGGGTGGGTGGGACATCATCCCCTGGGGCTATTAAAGAGCCCATCTCTGCGCTGGCCTCTTGGCAATTATCCCTGGCCTGCAGAGGAGGCCACCTCTGAACTTAGCAATGCTGTGCTCCTCTCACCAGTGCACTCCTGCTGGCCTTGGGGAATAGCGTGTCTTCAGGTGGAGCTTCTGGCCTTATGTATTGTGGTAATCCCAGCGTGCCTCATCTCTCAGCCCCTCCACTCCTTCCTCTACCATTTGCCAGGACGCTTCTGGAAGTTCCACTTCCCTGAGAGTTGACCATCATTTTTCCAGGCTTCTAAACAGCCATTCCTAGGGTGAGTTTGCCTCATCCTTGTGTCCTTCCTGGAACGTTAAGTCCCATGTCCCCAGAATGTGCCCCCAAGTCAATGAATTCTTGCTTATCCAGTCTTGCTTTCTGGCTTCCTTGATCAAGCATCCTCAAAATCCAATCTCAGGGGTAGTCCCTTGGCTCCTGTTGCAACTTTTTAAGTGTGTGGTCTCTTTCCTCTCTTACTAGACCCAGCATACCTCCAGCTGAGTTATGTGGAGATTTAACCCTAGATATTGGCTTGGAAGTCGGCAGAGTCAACATCTTCAGGGGGACCCATCCAGATGCCCCTGTCCCACATTTCAGGGTCCCAGGTTTTCACACCAGGACTCTGTCCTTCAAGTAACAGATCTTCCTTGACTAAGCATTCAGCCATCTCTGGAGCTCTGCAGTTCTCACAGTTAGGGCTTCAGCCTGCCCTTCAACTGGAGTTGCCGTTCAATCACAGGTGATGAGGGCCTCTGTGCAGGCTGCCATAGAGGCCTGATGACTCTCATACTTGGGCACTAATTGCTTGTTAAATACCCTCACTCTCTCATTATCCTTCTTTTGGGTGTTAATGCAACTTAGGAGTAACCAGCCAACTCCCTAGTCTTTTAGGCCTTGTGCTCCTTTGTTTTTCAAATGTTTACATCAGTGAACCTGCCACAACGTTTCCCTCCACCAGGACATTTTTTCAGGTCACCACTGATGAAATCTTTTTACTGAGACCACCACTTGATTCCAGGGACCATCTGTGCCTCACCTAGCAAACATGACTCTGTCTCCTTCTCCTGCCATGTAGGGGATGAGCCCATTTCAACTCCCAATTTTACTGTCTGTTTCTTCAGAGCACTCTCAGTGCCACTTATGCTGTTCTGGGCCCTCTGAGAAGGGGACACAAAGTGGATTTATTTATTTATCTATTTAGCATCTTTATTGGAGTATAATTGCTTTGCAATGTGTTAGTTTCTGCTGTATAACAAAGTGAACCAGCTATACATATACCTATATCCCCATATCTCCTCCCTCTTGTTTCTCCCTGCCACCCTCCCTATCCCACCCCTCTAGGTGGTCACAAAGCACTGAACTGATCTCCCTGTGCTATGAGGCTGCTTCCCACTAGCTATCTATTTTGCATTTGGTAGTGTATATATGTTAATGCTACTCTCCCACTTCGTCCCAGCTTACCCTTCCCTCTCCCCGTGTCCTCAAGTCCATTATCTACATCTGCCTCTTTATTCCTGTCCTGCCCCTAGTTTCATCAGAGTTAGAGTTTTCGCCTTTTCTGGATATATACCAAGGAGTGGGATTGCTGGATCATATAGTAGTTCTATTTTTAGTTTTTTAAGGAACCTCCATACTGTTCTCCATAGTGGCTATATCAATTTACATTCCCACCAACAGTGCAAAGGGTTCCCTTTTCTCCACACCCTCTCCAGCATTTATTGTTTGTAGATTTTTTGGTGATGGCCATTCTGACTGGTGTGAGGTGATACCTCATTGTAGTTTTGATTTGCATTTCTCTAATGATTAGTGATGTTGAGCATCTTTCATGTGTTTGTTTACAATCTGTATATCTTCTTTGGAGAAATGTCTGTTTAGGTTTTCTGCCCATTTTTGGATTGGGTTGTTTGTTTTTTGGATATTGAGCTGCATGAGCTGCTTGTATATTTTGGAAATTAATCCTTTGTCCTTTGTTTTGTTTGCAAATATTTTCTCTCATTCTGTGGGTTGTCTTTTCGTCTTGTTTATATTTTCCTTTGCTGTGCAAAAGATTTTAAGTTTCATTAGGTCCCATTTGTTTATTTTTGTTTTTATTTCCATTTCTCTAGGAGGTGGGTCAAAAAGGATCTTGCTGTGATTTATGTCATAGAGTGTTCTGCCTATGTTTTCCTCTAAGAGTTTTATAGTGTCTGGCCTTACATTTAGGTCTTTATTCCATTTTGAGTTTATTTTTGTATATGGTGTTAGGGAGTGTTCTAATTTCATTCTTTTACATGTAGCTGTCCAGTTTTAAATGTGTGACGATTTATTAGGGAAATTTAAATGTGTGAGAGAAAAGCTCCTAGAGAAGGAGCTGGGGGATCCTGGGAGGAAAGTGTTAGACACTGATGCTGGTCTGACCCTAAATGAAGGAGAGAAAATGAAGGAAGGAAAGTTGGGTGGAAGTATCTTAGATGATAGGGCAGTCCCAAGGGAAGTTTGGCAAAGTTGTTGGGAGTCCTGAGCCAATGGTACTCATCTGTCATCTCCTCACAACCAGCCTATCTTAGTATTCCTGGTGTGCGCAGTCATGGGCTGGGGGCAGCAGGTGGGAGCATGGCTCAGGTGTTAATGCAGTGATGGATTGCAGAGCCCAGAGGTGAGGGCTCTTAGGCGTCATGCAGTCAGTGATCTGAGAAGCCCATTTTCATGGCCTCCATAGTGGCAGACAATCAGAATGCTCTACATCAGTAGCTGTACTCAACGTGTTTTAGAATCAAGCCTCATCCACACTTCCAAAGAGTGAAAAGTAAAGAGCCCACTAGATTCTTGTGTACTATTCATACAAAAGTGACCACTGCTTCCATAATATTTTAGCCAACTGCGTATCTTTAAAATCATTAATTTTATCAATAAAAACCTATTTCTAACATCTGTTATGTTAATTAACAAAACTTTTGGCATTAAACGGAGTGAAATATAACTGAAATGTTGTCTCTGAAGTGTGACCTCTTAATTAAACACCTCTGACTAAATGCTGGCTAAATACCCCCGGAGTGTGTCTTCCTCCTTAGGGCAACAAGACATCCCAGGGTATAGAATAAAATAAACTTACAGAGCTCACTGAATATACACTGAATCATGTTAAAGCAGATTGGAGATGATAATGATACTCATATCTGGCAGAAATAAGTAAGACGGAGGAAAAATGGCTAAAATCTGGAAAATATTAAACTAGTTCACATGTAACCCTTAGAACCCCAGCATAAATGGTAGACATTATTATTATTATTTTTATTACTCACCATATTACAAATTTATAGAGTTTTATAGTTTTACGAAGCCTTAGATGCTGTGGAACAACCAGGATTTCCTCATTTCTATTTGCCAGCACATGAACAGAAACAAGCAGAGAATGAAGATGGTAGTTTCCATATTAGGAAAAGAGGGCTGAACATTTTCACGTGATTAACTTATCCAGGATGTGTACGGACAGGTAGCTGGATTAGGTGAGCACTGGAAGAGTCAGGCTGCAGCCTGACTCTGTGCATAGGTGTGTCATAGGTGGAGAGCTGGGGAAACACCGATCCTTTCAGGTGGAACTTCTGATTGATCAGCATCTGTGTGTCAATATAACAATGAATATTTACACAGGGCTTTGCAATTTATAAAGCTTTTCCCCACAATACATTGTCTCATTTAATCCTCATAACCCTATAAGGCAAGTAGTACTTTTATCCCCATTTCCTAGGTAAAGAAATATGACTCAGATGAAGTGAGCTTGCTAAGGTGTACAGAGTCATTTACTGTGAAGCCTGAATTGGCACCCCATTCTCCAGGCTCCCAGAGCCACGTTCATCTCTCACATGCCAGCACTAGTTAATGCTGAGGATACAGCTATGATTAGGACACACTCTGTCCTCCCAAAGAGTCTTTTCTACAAGAATTCCTTGAGAATATTTGACTGCTAGGAACTCTGAGAAGATAGAGAAAAATATACATTATGACCTTTCCCCTAGAAGAGTTACACTCTAAAGGGTTTTGTCTTTTTGTTTTTACTTTTTGTTTTGGAACAATTTTAGATTTACAGAAAAGTTACAAAGATGGTACAGATTCCCACGTACCCTTCACCCAGCTTCCCCTGATGTTACATCTTACATAACCAAGGTATGTTTGTCAGCCCTAAGAAATTAACACTGGTCCATTAGTATTAACTAGACTATAGATGTGATTCAGATTTCTCTAGTTTTTCCTCCTATGTCCTTGTTTCTGTTCCAGGATCCAATCTACCATTCCAGCCTCCTTAGTTTCCTCCAACCTGTGACAGTTTCTCTGTCTTTCATAACCTTGATCTTGATACTGATCAAGAAAGACAAGATTTTGCGGAGTGATTTTCAGTTTGTTTGGTGTTTCTCTCAGGATTAGACTGAAGTTATGGATCTGAGGGAAGAATACACAAAAATGATTTGCCACCTCATCACGTCCTGTCAGTGGGTACCCCATATCAACAGGACTTATACTTGGTAATGCTAACCTGGAACACGTATATAAGGTGGTGTCTGCCAGGTTTCTCTACTGCAAAGCTGCTCTTTTTTTCCTCCTATACTCTAGTCACTAGAATTGAGTGAGTCACTAAGTCTAACCCACACTCAAGGGCAGGGAATTAAGTTCCACCTCTGGAGAGAGGAGTATCAAGGAATTTAGGACATATGTTAAAATCACCACAGTATTAATACATATTTAGGGGAAAATAGTTTGAGGCTGTGCAGAATATCTTGTTTCTCCTTAAGGTTTCATCCATTCATTTTAGCCTTCATCAGTGGATCTTACCTGAGGCAATTATTACTGTTCTCATGGTGATTTTCTATTTCCCTCATTTCTTTTACACTCATTATGGGAAATGGTCTGTAAAGAAGACTGATCTTTCCCCCCAACTTATTTATTCAATTAATCATTTATCTATATCAATATGGATTCATGGGTATTTATTTTATTATTTGTATTCAATACAATACAGTTTATTCTTTGGGTACGATTTAATACAATTTTTATTTTGTTCTTCAAATTGTTCTAGCCTTGGCCACTGGGAGCTCTTTTCAGGTTGGTTCATGGGTCCTTTTGACATTCCCCATCCTTTTTTGGCTTAGTTTTGAACACTTTTTTTTTTTTTTTGCTAGTATATGATACTCTAGGCTCATCTTGTGTTTCTCCAAGGAATCCTGATTTCTTTTATTGGAGAATGGTATTTAGAAACCAAGCCCTGGGCATTTAAGTTGAGCTTGTTGCTCTTGGAGTATCATTGCTTCTGGGCCCTTTTAGTAGACAGAGCTAGGAAAATATGTATGTCTACTAACCTACATGTACATGCATCTGTTTCCATGTGTATATTCATTAAATTAAACAAGGGTTTATGCTGATGTCTCCAACTCCAACCCAGCACCATGGGGTTCACTCTAGCACTCCACTTTTGCTTTTTTTTTTTTTTTTTCTTTCTCCAACACTGTGAAAGCTCAAAGGAATTTTGAAAGCTGGAAAGATATCCTACAATCTTGTGGTTGATGAACTGTCTCTGAGTGGAAGAAATAGAAGTAGAACAAGAGACCAGAGGACCCATATGTGGGGCTATAGGCAACTCTATTGTGTAGGACAGATTTACCCAAACTGCAGACTCTTTGGGGATGTTAAAGAGCATTCAGGGGGAAAAAATCCACATTTAATCAAAAGCATTTATGTTGAGGTTATCCTCTGGGTCTTGCTCCTCCATTCCATCACCAGAGCAGCCCCAAGTAAATAGCATGGTCTTTTTTCTAGGCCCTGGGTTAGAATCCTATCTGTACAACCCCCTTATTTTATAGGTGAGAGCACCTGAAGCTCAGAGAGGAGAGGACCTCACCCAAAGTCACACAGCAATTCAGCAGCAGAGCCAGCGGGAGAGTTCAGGTCTCTCAACTCCCAGGCCAGTGCTCTTCTGAACAGCAGAACATGGCAGGAGTGGGAGATGTCCACTGTAGAGGTGGAGTATAGACCTCCTTTAATTCTGACAAGGGTCTTCAGCTACCATGATAAAAATGGACCCTCGTTATTGAGTGCTTCTTCTGTGGTAGGCACTAAGTTAAGCATCAATATCTCCTTAAATATACTAACCTTACAACGCAGGTATTACTATTTCCATCTTACAGATTAGCAAACTGAAAATGGAAAAAGGTTCGTAAATTAGCCCAAGGTCATAGGCAGAGCTGGGATCCAAGCCTGGACCCATGAACTAACCACCAACTCCTGACTCCCACACCAGCTTGTTGCTGAGCTGCGGAAGCTGCCTCAACCATCCCCTAAGGAGGAGGTGTGTGTCTCCATCATTGCTGGGGATAAGCAAACACTGGCCTGGAAAAAGCTAACTGATGGTAGCCATAGATGCCTTGCAAAGCTGCCACACAGAGGCAGGAAACGCGCTGGGAAGCTGTGCAAGCACTTCTGCCTGCTGCCCTCTCCTCTTTCTCCTCCTCATCAGCCTCGTCATCCTCCCCCTCCCCCTCTTTTCTCTCTGTCTCACTCACACACACACACACACACACACACACACACACATCATACACACATACCCTCCCTTGCCACTGTGACTCTACCCCTGTCACTTGCCCAGAGCCAACCATCTTCAGCTCTGCATCCTTAGCAGGTCATTGGCGAAAACCAGTCTCGGTGGTGCAGGGTTATGTACAGATTAAGAGCTTAGGAGTCCAGAAGATCTGGGTTTCAAGTCCAGATCTGTCCTTTATGAACTGCCCCTCCAAGGGAGTTGTGTGTGACCTGGGCAAATGACACAACCTTTATACGTGAGATAATAATACCTGACTTGTAATAGTGGAGTCAATGGAAAACGGACCTTGAATTTCTCTGCTGCTTCATCTCCCGCTCTCCTGCCCTCAATCCAAGCCATTGACATTTTTGCTGGGGTTATTGCAGGAGCCTCCTAATGGGCCTTCTCGTCCCCTCTCTTGTTCCCTTTCAGAGTTGCCATGTGGTACCCAGGAATAATCTTTGAAAAACATATATCTGATCATTAGAGCTCCTCCTCAAGGTTATCAACAAATAAATGCCAAGTGTTTCTCATTGCACTTAGAATTAAACCCCCATCCTTATCATGTAAGGGCCTTTGTGATCTGGCCCCTGCCTACCTCTCCACTCAGCACCCCTTTCCAGACTCCTCTGCAGGCCCTCTGCTCTCCCTTCTATCATTGCCTCCTAAGCAGAGGCTCTCTCCTGCCTCAGGGATCTCTCACCTGCTGTTCCAGCCTCCTGGGACTCCCTTTCCCCTCTTTTCACCTGGTTAACACCTACTTATCCTTTAAATCTCAATTTGTCCTCCTAAGAGAGGCCTTCCCTGAATGCTCTGTTTCAATCCCACCCCCTCTTTCATGGTCTCATGCTGCTCTGCCTTCATAGTCCTTATCACAATTTATAATCGTGCAGTTGATTATGTGATTCCTCATTCAATGTCTCCTCCCATAGGTGGAGAGCAGGGCGTCTCTTTGTTCCTTTCTGTCTATCCCTGGGGTCAGTCGTGGTGCCTGGGACAAAGTAGGTACTCAAGAAATACGTGGCGTGTGAAGCACAGGTCGGCACACAGAGCAGCTTTAATAGATCTTTGTAGCAGTGGTCCCCCTCTTCCCTGGCCTGGTGGATACACCAGAGCACAGCTCTTAGCAGTGGGTCCAGTCCCTCCCTCATCTCAGTTCCCCAGCCCTGTGGGGCTGGCTGGGTGCGAAGCCCCCGCCCCCTGAGAGCAGGAGCTGCCTGTCGGGAGTGGGGCAGGGCCGCTGGGGAACAGGCCCCCATCAGGCTCAAACCCTCCCTGTTCTTTCTTCCCCACTACAGAGAGCAGTCCCGCCCCTGCCAATGCCAACTGAGCTGGGGCTTGTTTGGTTGTACATGCTGCTAGGCAACTGGCCTGTTTTTGCTTATTTACCTCCCCTGGGCCGTTTCACAACACTCTGTAATAGGCTCTGCTCGCTCTGGTGCACATCTGGTTTGCGTTAGCCTGTCAGAGCCCCCTCTGCACAGAGAGCTAGTACTTGCCTCAAGTCACCGAGAGGGACCCCATGCTCCAGCTGCCCGGCCTCCATGGTGTGGGACCAGCCAGCCTCGCCCTTCACTCGCCCAGCCTTGCCTCCCCTCTCCGCCCTGAACCTCCTACTCCTTGTTTTCAACAGTGTACACATTTCAAAGCCTGAAGGTGGCGGCCCTTTGAAAAGGAAAGGAATGATGGGGCTTCAAGGAATACTAGAGTAGGAAATAAGTTTAGAGGGAATGAAGTCTGAGCCCCCATATGGCTACCACTCTCCTCTCACCCACAGAGAGGGGAATTGACTTACCCAAGGGGACACAGACAGACAGGGGCAGATCCAAGACCAAGTTCCTTGGCGTCGCCTCTTTCGTCCTGGACCCCTCCCACCAAGAAGACCACCTTGGGGATAGAGGGGGTTAAATTGGACGTTATTAGGTTTGAAAGAAATAGTAGGTTACCCCTCTCCCCATCAAACTCAAAACTTTCTGGAGGGGTTTCTGTAAAGGGGCTAAAAGAGAGTTGGCCGTTTGCTAGATGTCTCTTTAAAGAGAGAAAGTTTCTGATTTCTTTATCTACCTGCAGAGGACGTATTAGCCAAAGCAGGGCAGGGGCAGGGACAGGTGAATGAAGTAGGGTTGTTTGGGAAGAAACGTAGGGCACCTTTGCCTGTGCCTTCCTTCCCATTGTTCTAGCAAACACATCACACTCAGAGTAAAACCCAGGATTCTGACATGGCTTACAAGGCTCTACACGACCTGGCCCTGTTACCTCTCTGACTTCATCCTCCCCTCCCCTGCCCTTGTACATTCAACCCCAGTGATTTGTGCCAAGAAAGAGCAAGAAGGCTTCCTCGGTGTGGAAGCAGCCAGCTGCTGGGCAGAGCTACATGAGCAGAGGAAGGACTGCATTTCTCTCCTGCTTTCTCTGTAAGCCAGGCCCCTCTGGGCAGAGAACAAAATGCCCAGACAAAACACACACACTGTTTTATTTTTCTCCACAGCACTTACCTGCTCCTGACATATGGTTACATTTCTCATTTACTGTCAGTCTTTTCCTACTAGAATGTGAGCTCCTTGCAGGCAGGATCTTTGTTCTGTTCATTGTTATGTCTCTGTACCTAGAACAGTTTTACATGAAGACTGGGCTCAATAAGGATTTGTTTGAATAAATGAATGAATGAATTAATGGATGAATCAGTCTGTTTTTCCTCCTCGCTTGTTCATATGGTGATATTTCCTTACACCTACTTCTCCCCTACAAAATGAAATGCTGTCTGAGGGCCCCTGGTTTCTCTTCCCAGTTCACTGGGATGCTCCTATCTCTGAGCTTTTGGACCACATGCTTTCCCTCTGCCTGGAATGCCCCTCCTGGTCAAATGGATGGAATGTCCATCTCCAGGTGGGGTTTGACCTGGTAACTTTTAATGCTGGGATGAACTTCTTGGCCGTTTCTGGCTACCTCTCTGTGGTTTGCTATCATGGTGATTATTACTTGTTAGGCTGTTCCACATTGATTAGTCAATGAGGAATAAGGGGACCAGATAACCAGCTGTGTAGCAACTGAGCAGCAGTCCATGGCTTCTGCCCTCTAAGGTTTTCTACTGATTCTTTTCCAGGTTTACTTGTCAGCTGTTGACCTTCGAAATTAAATCATTTTGCTTCTTTCTTTAAAACTGTCCAAATAGCTTCCTGTTACACTTAGGATAAGAACCCAGTGCTTTACCTTGGCCCCAAAAGCCACAGTCTAACCCCTGCTGACCTCTCCAATTTCAGTTCATATCAACCCCTAATTCCCCTTTTCTCACTGTGCCTCGGCCACATTATCCCTCTTTCTGTTCTTTGAATAAGTAAATTCATTCGAATTTCAGGGCTTTTGAACCAACTGTCACCTCTCTTTGGAATACTCTTCCCTCAGATCTTCACATGGCTGATTCCTCCAGCCATTCAGATCCTGATTTCAACAGTACATCTTCAGAGAAGACTTCTCTGACCATTCGATTTAGAATAACATGACTCCTCCCCTTATACACACATACTTTCTCATATTATCGTGTTTTAGGTTCTTCCTAACATGTACCATGAGATATTCTATTTATTTGTCTATTGTCTGTCTTCCCCCCAATTAGAATGAAATTATAAGGGCAGAAACCACTGTGACCCCAACACCTAGAACAGGGCCTGACATATAATAGACACTCAAAATGTTTCTTGAATGAGTGAATGAATGAGTCAATGGTAGCCTGAACATGGACTGAGAGTCAGGAGTCCTGTGTTCAACTCTAACCCGGCTGCCTTCAAGCTATGTGACTTTGAACATGTCATGTATCGGCCCTGGGCCTCCATCTCCACATCTGTAAAATGAGTTCTGATTTCATGATCCTTAAAGTTCTTTTCAAATTCCAGATACTCTGATCCTATCAATCTTTTCATATTGTTGAACATGAGAAAGCTGTCAAAGATGGTGATGAGAGCAATCACCCAACTAAAGTTGATGAATTATTTCTTTAATCTCATGCAATGCCCCAGATTACATTAGTTATTTATGATTTGTACTTAAGCTACATATCCAAAAAGGATTTGTGTGGCTTAGGTTTCAGACCCACTTTTCCAAACATACACTTACCTGTTTCTTTCTTTCTTTTTTTTTTTTTTTTTGCGGTTCGCGGGCCTCTCACTGTTGTGGCTTCTCCTGTTGCGGAGCACAGGCTCCGGATGCGCAGGCTCAGCGGCCATGGCTCATGGGCCCAGCCGCTCTGCGGCATGTGGGATCCTCCTGGACCGGGGCACGAACCCGTGTCCCCTGCATTGGCAGGCGGACTCTCAACCACTGCGCCAACAGGGAAGCCCTACCTGTTTCATTTTTACAGGGAGAAGAATAAATACTCCCATCTAGATTGCTATATTTTACAACGGGTCCTTCTGATTGTAGATGATAGAAGCTGAACTGAATTCAACAATAACATGAGATCCAAGGAAAGCTGAATAACTAAGGTGCTGGGAGGAGAGCAAGAGAGCATGGCCTCAGATGCTGCTGGAACCAGGGACTGAAATCCCACTACTGTTCCCTCCAACGTTTTC